>NC_086178.1:99326225-99438725 GCF_023053635.1 Elgaria multicarinata webbii | reverse complement strand
AAAATGACCCCCATCCACGACTCTCTGTGCACAAGAATTTCCAGAACGATAGCTTAAACCCCCCCCCCAGTTATCCCCGATTCTTTCCCTCAATGCAATCCTATGGGCGAAAAGCCGAAAACGCAGTTTGAGCCGCGCGGTTGACCCGATTTTCACAAAAATATAGCACGCGACCCAGACAACGCAGAAAGTTGAGAGTGGTCTCAAAATGACCCCCATCCACGACTCTCTGTGCACAAGAATTTCCAGAATGATAGCTTCAAAAACAACGTAGTTATGCGCGATTATTTGCCGCAATGCAATCCTATGGCGAAATGTTTTCAAGATGGCGACCGGAGCGCTCCGCCTGAACTCGGAGCTCCGAAAAATGGGCGCTTCTCTTCGCCTTGCTTCTAGGGGGTCCGCGGTCCGCTCCTACTCCGCCTCTGGGTAAGGCGGAGCAGGCCAATCCGCTACTGCTTCTACGCTCCTAATCGGAGAGGAGCACATCCCATATATATATATATATATATATATATATATATATATGAGATAAAAGACAATCAGCCAGAGCACTTATAATTAAAATAAGACATCTCTCTCTCTCTCTCTCTCTCTCTCTCTCTCTCTCTCTCTCTCTCTCTCTCCCCCCCCCCCCCGGTTTTAACAAAAAAAGCTTTGGGGTTTGTTTGTTTGTTTTTTGTCTGTTTAAAAGTCCTTATCTAATTCAGACTCCTCCATTGCAGTGTTGGCATGGTTTGCTGCCTTTTACTTTTCACTTGTCGGAAAACTATGGGTGCGACCCTACGCAAACTTAGGGCCTTGCTAGACCTACCACATAATCTGGTGGGGAGTAGGGGCGACGGCGTGCTACAGCTAGCACGTGCCGTCACCCTTTTCCAGACGTAACACATGACGGGGCAAGGGAAAGCCCCGTCGCGTCTGGCATTTTCCCCCCCTTAAACAGCCATGTGCGCAGGAGCGCACCGCCTTAAAAGGTAGGGTTTTTTTAAAAAAATCAATGGTCCCCCGCCCCCCACCCCTGATTTCCCCCACACACAATGCCTGATGCCCCCCTGCCCACTCACTTGCCCATCCTCCCCCGTCCGCCAGGCCCTGTCCCTGTCCTTCTTCCCCTGTCCATCATGCCAGTTCCTGCTCGCCATGCCCGCTCGTCATGCCTGTCCCCCGTCCCTGCTCATCATGCCCACCCCTTGCCCACTCGTCATACCCGTCCCCCATCCCCGCTCATCATGCCCGCCCCCTGCCTGATCGCCATGCCCGCTCGTCATGCCCGTCCACCATCCCCACTTGTCATGCCCGCCCCCTGCCTGCTCGCCATGCCCGCTCATCATGCCCGTCCCCCATCCCCGCTCATCATGCCCGCCCCCTGCCTGATCGCCATGCCCGCTCGTCATGCCCATCCCCCATCCCCGCTCGTCATGCCCGTCCCCTGTCCCCGCTCATCATGCCCACCCCTTGCCCACTCGTCATACCCGTCCCCCATCCCCGCTCATCATGCCCGCCCCCTGCCTGATCGCCATGCCCGCTCGTCATGCGCATCCCCCGTCCCTGCTCATCATGCCCACCCCCTGCCTGCTCGCCATGCCCGCTCGTCATGCCCATCCCCCATCCCCGCTCATCATGCCCGTCCCCTGTCCCCGCTCATCATGCCCGCCCCCTGCCCGCTCGTCACACCTGCTCGTCATGCCCGTCCCCCATCCCTGCTCGTCATGCCCACCCCCTGCCCGCTCGTCATGTCCGATGCCCCCTCCGCACGCCCCCATCCGTGATTCCCCCCCCTCGGCCCAATGGGCACAGCGCTCCTATGAGCACTGTTCCCAGTCCGTGGCTTCTCCTGGCTACTTGCGAGTAAGTGAGCAGCCAGGAAAAGCCATGGACCCTGCTAGACCCTGCAGAAAAGCCGGGCCATAACCGCATCCGGTTATCCCGGGTCAAGGGAGGACTTAGCCGGGCCTGATCCCGGGATCCCCTGTGCATCATCTGGATGCACAGGAGGGAGACCGGGCCTCACACCGGGCTAACGCCTCATCTAGCAATGGCCTTAGCTGCTAGTAAATTAGCCTTGAAAAAAACCCTGCAAAAGTGAGTTACCTGCAAAACAAAACGCATTTATTCTATTTAGGGCCGACAGAGGAAGGATGGAGAGTTATGGCTGTTCTGCTGGTTGTGGTTTCTTTTCCCTGGTAGCCTGCTTGGTTCCTACACTAGGCACACTAGCCTGCTCATACCACCACGTGGGCTCCTTTATTGCATATGGCTACTAGGCTAGTGCTTCAATAAGGCCAGAGCAAATTACACTTATCACTAATGGACATGCCTCACAGTAAATATGAACATGAATGAACCAATGAAAGAAAGAAAATCAGAAACATCTACCCATGGAGTCAGACTTTACTTGCCAACAATGGTTTTTCCCCCCCTCCAGTTTGCCTTGTGCAGCTTTATAACTCATATCCTTTTGCATCATGAGTGGGCAACCTGTGGACCGCAGCCCTAGTTTCTTAATTCCTCTGCATGGTATCAGTTCAGACCTCAGGCAGAAGTGACCTGCCTGGTACCTAACAGCCTGCTGGGCAGGAAAGAAGATTTGGAGAGAGAAAAGGGAATGGCATATTGCTCACTGCCGACATGTGGTCCCTGACAGATGACCCATGAGGGAATGCAGTTGGGTGGTCACTTTTGCATCACCAAAGAAAAGGGCAGCAATTTGCATAGCATTTGTCTATGGGTATGTCTAGATGAGGGGTTATCCCAGGGATCACCCCAGGATCATCCCTGTGCATCGACATGACACACAGGGGATCCCAGGGGCAGGGAGGGACGATCCCTCCCTTTCCCCAAGGTAGCCGGGACGGCTTTAATCCCGACTTTTTCTGCAGACAGGATCGTCCCGAGACTGCAGGACGTGTGGGCAGCTGTCCCAGTTTCATCCTGGCTCCTCGTGAGTAAACGCGAGGAGCTGGGAACCAGGCATGGGGCACAGAGCTCTTCAGGAGCTCTGTGCCCATTGAGGGGTGGAACAGGGAGCAGATCTTGTGTGTGTTTTTTAAAAACACTTACCTTTTCGATGGACCACTTCTGCGCCCATCTTCAAAAAAAATGGTGGGCGCAATGTCCTCTTCCTCCCAGGATGTCACGCGCCATGTGTGGACTGAGGGGGAGGATCTCACGATCACCATATCACGAGATCCTCCCACTCCCCTCCCTAGGTCTAGATATCCCCTATGTAAATGTATATGCATAGGTGCAAATTTAGAAATAATTATTTGTACTGCGCCAAAAAATTCTCCCATGAAAAGGTTGACCATTCCCATTCAATTTGCTAGAAAAGAAATTGCTTTTGAAAAGAAATTCCAAGGAGAAGAAATTTGGGGGAAATTCTCATGGGTTCAGTTCAGGGTTCTTGTGCTTACCTTACTTATGAGATGACTGTGAATGCCCTGTCCTTCATTGAACAGTCATTTCTCTGACAGCCTGTAGACTCCTTGGCTTCCCACACTTCCCACCCACGAGAAGACTTCATCAATTTATTCCTCACAAAGCGTGTTTTCAGATCAGGAAGGGCAGGTAGCCTGGGAGACTGTAGGGCAATGGTGAGATGTGTAATAGAAAGAAAAATGTAGATGGTACCCTCAGCTTCCTCACAGTGATTAGTTAAGCTCAAAAACACCACCAACACACATTCAAAATAATTTATAAAATGCCCTGAGAAATGGAGGCATGCAATGGAGGCCCATTTCATGGGGAAAGAAAACTTTCAGGGAAGTCCTGAGATATTTCTTTTCTTACCCCCTAGAAATAAAAGGACACTTTCCGGAATTTTCTCACAAGTTCTTTACTGTTATTTTTTGTGGTGGCTACATTCCCTCCCCTCAATCCCTGGGGTGGATGAAAAATGGGGTCCAGACTGCCAACACAGTTGATGCTGTTGTCATATGCACTCACAGTGCAACACCCCCACCCCCAAAAAAACCTTAGGAAAAGAAAGAAAGAAGCTGTTCTACAACCATTGCCAATGGTGACGCCTACCTGTGAGAAACTGTTGAAGAATTTCTCCTCCCCCTGGAGAAATTCAGTTTCTCTATTCATAAATTGGGTGGAGAAATTGGAGAAGCCACTTGTGCACAGCTCTAATACTTCTACTTTAAATAGAAATACAATATACCTCACCATAGCGGATAAAACTGACTAGGTGGCCTATTTCCCTGCTCGGTCTACTGTCCAGGTGCTCAATATGGATGGGCAACTTCAAAATCCCTGTTCTGCTTCCTTATGTTTGGGAACACAACTGCTACAGCTGTTTCTTGTTTGCTTTTAGTTTCCAGCCTTACAGCTGTATTTTTCTGATCCCTATTGGTATTGTAACCTCAAGGCCCCTGCTAACTGGTCTCATATTTCTTTATCTTTAAAACAGAGTTGGACTGGGCACCTCTTGAAGTAGAGGACTGCCCTCTGCCAGCTCTCCAAAATTGAACGGTCCTCTGTAAAATAGGACACCTGGCCACCTTGAATGTGGCCCTCCACAAGGGGGGGGGGAAGGTTGCCTGGCCCTATATTACATGGAACATGTGGATTTGAACTTGCATACTGCTCAGCAGTGTGTCTGGATATTATCCATTTCCATTAATGTGACTCCATTTTATATCATAAAAGAAATGGTTAGCACTTTGCACTCAAGTGTAGATGGAGCGGGAACTAGAGATCAGCATTATTAAGTACCTACCAAGGCCCATAAACCCTGCAAAGGAACCTCTGCTGACCCTTAGAGCCTGCAGCCCTTCCTCCTTGCTATCTCTGCCTTTGCCACCTGTTCCACTCTCAGTATAACAAGACGTAGAGTGGAAGGGGAGCTATAAGGCCACCGAGTCCAACCCCCTGCTCAATGTAGAAATCCTCCCTAAAGCATACCTGACAGATGGTTGTCCTGCTGCCTCTTGACTGGCTCTAGTGTGGGAGAGCCCACAACCTCCCTAGGTAACTGGTTCCATTGTCGTACTGCTCTAACACTCAGGAAGTTTTTCTTGATGTCCAGCTGGAATCTGGCTTCCTGTGACTTGAGCCTGTTATTCCGGGTCCTGCACTCTGGGTTGATGGAGAAGAGATCCTGGCCCTCGTCTGTGTGTCAACCTTTTAAGTATTTGAAGAGTGAGGTGATGGATTTCTTGTCCTCACCCTCTGGGTGGCTGTGCAGATGGGGCCGGGGCGGGGGAACAGTAGTGGACAGTAGTGAGTCTGAGTTGGAACCACTCAGAAAGCCCTCACCCCCTGCTGAGGTCATCTTGCCCAAAGCCCCCTCCCCCAAAACCTTGTAGCTGGCACTTACTCATGAATTTGGGAGCAGAAACTTTTGATCACATGGGCCCTGCGAGCAGTATAGACAAGGATGTGAACATACAATCCTCCACCACCTTATCTGTGAATAAGTCCCCTTGAAGACTATTGGACTTACGTCTGAGTAGCTACATCGGCAATATGTTCATGACCATACTTTTGTAATGATTTCTGAGATAATGTGTTTGAAGCACGCAGTGGAACACTTGAAATATGCTATATAAATGCTAAATATTTTATTGAACGAGCAGGGAAGCGATTGGGAGGCCCTGGGTGGTGTTATGTATGAGCAGTGTGACCAGCTGAAGTAATAAGAGATCTTGAAGGTCAGGAGATGGAGAGGTGAAAACTGCTGCTGATTTTTATTGTGGGGCAAATAGGCCTGAAACATTTCAAAACCCAATTTGTTTTTAATTTTACCCTTTTCCCCCCATTGGGTCTCCATCCAGATTTTCATGATTTTTACTGCTAAGAATAGAAATTGTTTAAGGGAGACAGGAACAGAAAGCTGGAGATGGCTGCACCCTAACATTTATGAATTGCTAAAAAAAAGAAGGAATGCATCACCAAAGAAGAAAAAAGAGGGTAGTGCTTTGCATAAAATTTGCATATGCTAATACACACACACATTGTATTTAACTCTGTATTTTAATTTTATATCAATTTTGCTGCGTGGTTTTTATTCTGGTTGTGCTTTTTGTATTGTATTGTGTATTTGTGCTTTTAACCTGTTGATTGTCTTACTATGATTTTAATTTTTGTGAACCGCCCAGAGAGCTTCGGCTATTGGGCAGTATAGAAATGTAATAAATAAATAAATAAATAAATAAATAATATATATATATACAAATATAAAAAATAATCATTATTATTGTATAAATAGAAATAAAGTACATCTCACCATAGTTTGGAAGATCTGAGTGCCTTCTGCCCAGGTGCTGCTGATGGGCAACTTCAAGGCCAAGCTCTTCCTCCTGATGCTTCAGTCTTTTAAAGTGGACTTGGACTGGGCAGCCTTTCAAATAGAGGACATCTTCAAAATAAGGAAAGTCCTCTGGCAGCTCTTCAAAGAGAGGGCTGTCCTTTGTAAAACAGGACACATGGTCACTCTACTAACAACAGATAGGAATGCAGCCTGATGGACATCTTACCATAATTGGACAAGTAGCTGGAAACTCCTCCTCCTCCTCCTCCTCCTCCTCCTCCTTCTTCTTGTCTTTGCACTTTTAAATATTGGCGGTACAGATCTGCAGCTTATGTGAAATCCAAAATGGTAATTGGGCAAAACTAAGTTATTATACTGGCACTTGGTATGGCCTCATATCTTTCCTATTGCATACATTCTAAGAGAACAAAGTTTCATTTTCCAGTACCTGCTTAATCATAATCAAGTGTACTTTGGCAATTCCACTGGTTCATAATTTCATAAACAATACATTGCCAAAGGGGGGAAACTTTGCATAGTAAATCTTTTAAAAGTCCTAAGAATTTTCACCAACTTCTTTCAAAACAAGGTTTTGGAGTTTTACATGCAAGATACATCATATTACAGAAAAGGCAGTCTTGGAAACACTCACAAACCCAAATGATAACTAGTGTATTATTATTATTATTATTATTATTATTATTATTATTATTATTATTCGGGCATTTCACTGTTCTGAAGGAGTAAGAACCCAAGCTAAATAAGCCACAGGGTACCAGTATGACAGGAAAAAAATCCTGATGCAATATGATGAGGCATCGGCTGAAATTTTTACAGCTTTGTTTGGGTTACAGAACTCCATCACATGTAATTTTCCCCTGCTTTGCCACCGCTTTTTTTTTTTTACCTCCAATGCATCAGCGCATCAAGCTTATGGTCCCTTGCACCTGAATATGCTGCTCTTTTGCTTGTTTGCTCTTCCACTCCACTCCACTCCACTCCACTCCACTCCACTCCACTCCACCCCACCCCTTCTCTTTCTCCCTCCAGTTCATTGATTGCTCCTTCCTCCCCTTTAACAAGACATATACAACCAGGTCCTGTCAGATGAGTACTTCAACCAGACCACCCTTCTGCCTGGCAAAAATGGAATGACCCTTTAGTCTGGCATCAAGGAAGGACAATCCTGTCTCTGCAGAGATTTGGGCATTGTACAATGTTTTTTAAAAAATTGCTTTTGAACCTGGGATGCAAGGTTTGGGTTTTCTATTGAGGCTTGGTGCAAGCTGCTGGGAGATATTGCTTTTCCCTGCCAGGACCTGATGCAATCCATTCAAACCAACAGCAAGACTTCTGTCACAGCATATGCCCCCAACAAAGGAAACCATGAGAGTACATGGTGGCTTAAGGGTGCATTAAATGTACTTAGGGAAAATAATCCAGACTAGGCATTCCAGGAAAAGATGGAAAAGGCTGG
Organism: Elgaria multicarinata webbii; assembly: GCF_023053635.1. NCBI lineage: Eukaryota > Metazoa > Chordata > Lepidosauria > Squamata > Anguidae > Elgaria > Elgaria multicarinata. The sequence goes on along the minus strand of NC_086178.1, from coordinate 99,430,989 downwards.
GGAAGAGGCAGGGTGTCAGCAGGACAGGCACAGCATCATGTGAGTACCGTGCTGCAAATCTGTACACCAGGCATGACTACAGTGCACTAAATCACTGGTGTGATGGAGCCGATATAGTGCTAAAGGTCCCCAAAGGCTTTTGTTGTGTTCAGTACAAAGAATGTTGTGGACTTGAAAGGTCTTAGAAGGGTTTTGATTTTTATGCTAGAGGGGGCAAAATCTTATGTACATTGCTGATGGTATAAGGTTCAGGCAACTGTATGATGGCTGAAACTTTTCCTGGAACTGGCATGACTCCCCTGCCATCAGTAGTCTGATTGAGAATTTTTATTTCTGTTTTTGAAAACTCAGATTTGTCATTGAGTGTGATACCCAGTTCCTCCAGTTCAGCAACAAGTTGTGTATTGTGTTCTATTTGCATGGAGCCAAATAGAAGGATGTCATCCATTTGGCACAAGACCCCCCTTCAAAACCCTCAAGGAGTTGCGACATTCTCTTTTGGAAGTGCTTGGGAACTGATTAAATGCTGAATGGTAGTTGATTAAAATAAAATTGTCCAAAAAGTGTGATAAAGGTGGTTAGCAATTCAGATTCTGTTGCCAATGGAATCTGCCAAAATCCTGACTGGGCAACTAGTTTGGAGGGGGGGAAATGCATCCACCAATTGTTCTATGTAAGATAGCACATGTCTTTCTTGGGAGACAAGTTCACCAAGATTGATGCAGAGTCAAATTTCCCCCATTTAGTTTTGAAATGAATACCACACCTGCACACCAATCAACTATAGTGTCCATTTTAGATATAACCTCCACCTGTAACATGTGTTCAAATTCTTCTTTTACTCTTGGCAGGGTAAAAAGATCCTTCTAGGATTGAGAGGACAGATAGGTTTACATTAGACAGAAGAGTGATTTTGTAGCCACCCTCTGTTGTCAGACCATATAAATATTTTTGAAATCTAATCTTGATAGCAACTTCTGAGGCTGTGTTGATGCTCCCTGCTCTTTTTAACAGGCTAAGGTCTGTGACTGCTGGGAGGTCCAGGAAGGGTGGACGCAGGCCTTCCGCAACATTTTTTTTTTCAGAAATAGGGCTCCCTTAGCTGCAGGTTAGAGTAAAAATTGCCTATTACATTAAGTGTGGATTGTCCTGGACATTGTAATATTTTGGAGGGTTCTTGAAATTTTGATGCTTTGAGTCTCTTGTACAGTGAAGTCAGGATTGCAGGGACATCTGCCCCCATGTCTACTTTAAATTTGACTTGGAGTTCTCCCAAGATAATGGTTCATTAGCTATCTCCATCTTCTTGTAGAACTTTTGCCACCATGCATTTGGAGTGGCAAGCTGCAGCATCAACTCCCTTTTAAAGACATTCCCTCCTTGTTTTTTCTTGGCTGGATAGTGTGTGGGTGTTTTCCTGTGGGGCAGCCTGCCACACCAAGGCCACTCTTTTGAATCTGTAGTATGTTCATAGCTGTTTCAAAGATCTATTGATACAATAGCCTTTGCCCATTTTCCACTCCAGGTTTGTTTGTGGGATTCTGGGAATGCAGCCCCTGTCTGCTCCTGGAGTATTTCTCTCCACACTCTACCACTTCAACTATGGTCCCTTGCTTAAAATGATTCCTATGGAGAGCCTGGTGCTCCTTTATATATGAGCTCTGCCTCTGGAGGACTTTAGTCTTGGCTGACCCCATGTGAGATTCGGGTCATTTTGTAGCATCTCAGAGTCTGGCTCTGATGAGTTCCTCAGAAATCTCCCAATATTCACAGTGCTGAATTAGAATATATAAGGCTTCACTGAAATGAGATGCAGACTCTCCTTGCTCTTGCTTGCAAGAGTGCAACCAAAGATTAAGCTGTAGCGGGTATGAAATAACTGCCAAGCTCATCTTTGACTGCTTTAAAAAATGTCCAACTGTGCTTCTGTGACTTTCCTGGAAATTATTATATGCTCAGCAGCCTGCCCCATTGTATACAGAAGAGTGTTTACGTGCCTATCCTCAGCTTGCTGATCCAAGCCAGAAGACTGGGGAAATCTTTGGAATCTATTTATTCAGAGTGACCAAGCTTCAGGGTGCTGGAAGTCAAATCCTGCTGGGGGAGTTACTTGAAAATTGGCTTGAAAACAGCCATATTTGTTGTTTTAAAAAAGGTTTTAAGATGGATTGGTATATTGTCACTGAAATGCACACTGTGGCTACAGCAGCTGGGCCTTCCTGAAAGCTTTCCCCTGACTAGGCCTCTCCTTTCTTGATAGCAGTTTCAATGATGCAGATTCCATAGCTGCACCAAGTGACCCTTCAAGGGTTTCTAGAATGTGTAGCTATGCACTCCTTCCTGTTTTTGTTTCTTTTGGCCAGATCTAAACCAAGCAGGATATAGCACTATGAACGTTGTATATAAGGGCATGGCTAGATGGAGCGATATCCCAGGGATCGTCCCGGGATCATCCCTGTGCATCCATATGACACACAGGGGATCCTAGGGGCAGGGAGGGATGATCCTTCCCTTGCCCTGGGATTGCTGGGATGGCTTTAATCCCAGCTTTTCCCACAATCTCAGGATCGTCCCGAGACTGCAGGACATGTGGGCAGCCGCCCCAGTTATACCCGGCTCATCATGAGTAAACACAAGGAGCCAGGAACCGGGCATGGGGCACAGAGCTCTTCAGGAGTTCCATGGCCATTGGTGGTAGGGAGGTGGGGTTTTTTTTAAACCAACCTCTTTTGCTGGAGTGCTTGTGCTCTCTTTTTAATTTTAAAAAACCCTGAAATGTCAAGCGTGACGTCCTCTTCCTCCCAGGTGTCATGTCTAACCCTACTGCCCCTGTTTTGGGAGAAGGGGTTTCAGGTAATCAATCACAATCAGATTCAGAACCAGAAGACACAGCACCAGACACCAGCCAGGCCATACCAGTGGGGAAGCAAGCTCTCACGGGAGATTCCTCAGCTGGAAATCAGCCCACTCCAGAGCTTATCTCCTCAAGGCCAAATCCTAAACCCTCAGAGGGAAATGAGGGAGCTTCCAGGGGTGAGCATTCTGAAACACTAACTGATGCTAGAATCCATCGGAAGCTCAAACGCACAGCGCGTAAAGAGGCCATGAGAAAGTCAGAAAGATTGCACCAGAAACTACCACCACACCAGGTGCCTTGAAGTTACAGGCATTTGAGAAGTAACTCCTCTCTCTCTTCTTGAACGGACAATTGTCTTGCTTAGTTTGCATAGTAATTGCTTAGGGTGTCGTTTCAAAGAGGTAGACTCTATTAAGGTTAAAGAGACATTTGTTGCTTAAAAAAGACTTTGTGGATTACTTAGCAAGCCTCATCATTTGCCTCCCATTGAAAGTAGGAGGGCTTTGGAGGGACACGACACCGGGACATCACGCGCCATGTGTGGAATGAGGGGGAGGAATTTGCAATCACGATATCGCAAGATCCTTCCCCTCCACCCCCCTGGTGTAGACATGCCCCTCAAGGCAGGAGCCACACCAAGCAGGATATAGCACTATGAAAGTGGTATGAAAGCAGTATGAAAGCAGTATATGGTATGTGGCTGGGCCAAGACAGTAGTCAGTGCACTTCAGTACCACTATAAAGCAATAGTGTGGCTCCTATATATCAGATATATATATTTATTTTATTATTTATTTATTTAAGTATTTTTATGCCGCCATTCAGCCAAAAAAGGCTCTCATGGCAGCTTACAAAAGTATTTCTTGACAGTCCCTGCCCACAGGCTTACAATCTAAAAGACATGACACAAAAGGAAAGGGGATTGGGAGGGAGGAGGAGGAGGGGGGAAAGGAAAGCAAATTCAGGCACTACAATCTTAGTTGGAAAGTTCAGCAGTTACAGGGGACAGCAGGAGGGAGGGGGCTCTCAGCTGGAGCTGGACCCAGGCACGGTGGAGAGGTGCCTGGCTGCTGCTTCCTCCCTCACTGGTGGCCTCTGCAGAGACAGTTGACAGCAGGGGGGAGGGGGCTCTCAGCTGGAGCTGGACCCAGGCACGGTGGAGAGGTGCCTGGCTGCTGCTTCCTCCCTCTCTGGTGGCCTCTGCAGAGACAGTTGGTAGCAGGAGGGAGGGGGCTCTCAGCTGGAGCTGGACCCAGGCACGGTGGAGAGGTGCCTGGCTGCTGCTTCCTCCCTCTCTGGTGGCCTCTGCAGTGTCAGTTGACAGCAGGAGGGAGGGGGCTCTCAGCTGGAGCTGGACCCAGGCACGGTGGAGAGGTGCCTGGCTGCTGCTTCCTCCCTCACTGGTGGCCTCTGCAGTGACAGTTGGTAGCAGGGGGGAGGGGGCTCTCAGCTGGAGCTGGACCCAGGCACGGTGGAGAGGTGCCTGGCTGCTGCTTCCTCCCTCTCTGGTGGCCTCTGCAGTGACAGTTGGTAGCAGGGGGGAGGGGGCTCTCAGCTGGAGCTGGACCCAGGCACGGTGGAGAGGTGCCTGGCTGCTGCTTCCTCCCTCACTGGTGGCCTCTGCAGTGACAGTTGGTAGCAGGAGGGAGGGGGCTCTCAGCTGGAGCTGGACCCAGGCACGGTGGAGAGGTGCCTGGCTGCTGCTTCCTCCCTCTCTGGTGGCCTCTGCAGTGACAGTTGGTAGCAGGAGGGAGGGGGCTCTCAGCTGGAGCTGGACCCAGGCACGGTGGAGAGGTGCCTGGCTGCTGCTTCCTCCCTCACTGGTGGCCTCTGCAGTGACAGTTGGTAGCAGGGGGGAGGGGGCTCTCAGCTGGAGCTGGACCCAGGCACGGTGGAGAGGTGCCTGGCTGCTGCTTCCTCCCTCTCTGGTGGCCTCTGCAGTGACAGTTGGTAGCAGGGGGGAGGGGGCTCTCAGCTGGAGCTGGACCCAGGCACGGTGGAGAGGTGCCTGGCTGCTGCTTCCTCCCTCACTGGTGGCCTCTGCAGTGACAGTTGGTAGCAGGAGGGAGGGGGCTCTCAGCTGGAGCTGGACCCAGGCACGGTGGAGAGGTGCCTGGCTGCTGCTTCCTCCCTCTCTGGTGGCCTCTGCAGTGACAGTTGGTAGCAGGAGGGAGGGGGCTCTCAGCTGGAGCTGGACCCAGGCACGGTGGAGAGGTGCCTGGCTGCTGCTTCCTCCCTCACTGGTGGCCTCTGCAGTGACAGTTGGTAGCAGGGGGGAGGGGGCTCTCAGCTGGAGCTGGACCCAGGCACGGTGGAGAGGTGCCTGGCTGCTGCTTCCTCCCTCACTGGTGGCCTCTGCAGTGACAGTTGGTAGCAGGGGGGAGGGGGCTCTCAGCTGGAGCTGGACCCAGGCACGGTGGAGAGGTGCCTGGCTGCTGCTTCCTCCCTCTCTGGTGGCCTCTGCAGTGTCAGTTGACAGCAGGAGGGAGGGGGCTCTCAGCTGGAGCTGGACCCAGGCACGGTGGAGAGGTGCCTGGCTGCTGCTTCCTCCCTCACTGGTGGCCTCTGCAGTGACAGTTGGTAGCAGGGGGGAGGGGGCTCTCAGCTGGAGCTGGACAATATATCAGATTCGTATATACTGCTTTCATACCGCTTTCATTGTGCTATATCCTGCTTGGTGAAGATCTGGCCTTTGTTTCTTTTGCCATGGTTGGATACCACGTTGGAGGTGGAAAGTAAAAGTAACTTTGATTCCCTACTTGATGGTATAGCTTGAATTGCACAGTGCCTTCAAGAGGCCCTTGTGCTTGTACAGCTAATGCCACACTTACAATCAATCACAAAACCCATATTGCTTCATTTAAAAGTGTATGTTCCTTGATTGCTTTTTCTCTTTTTGAGAACCCATGGCATTCATTTTATAGTCCGAGGCTTCAGCCATAGACTACTTGACTATTATCCTGTGGAGAATCACACAGACAGCAATCTTACTGCTCTTGCTGGGTAAGATATGGAGTTTGGGGGTTGAGGGGAATAGCCTTGAAAAATAAGCAACTGGTAGTCATGAATAGAAATGGGATATGTATACACCATACAGTTCTTTAGAACTAATAGACAAATTCCCTGTTTTGAAGACTGATAGCATGTTATCTTCCTTCGCCTTCTCACATAGCAACAAGTGTGGAGTCTGATATGAATATGAGTTTTTCAATACAACCAATATTAAAATATACTCTTGGATTTGGTGGTGGTGGAGCTGCCACAGAGCTCTGTGGTCTTTTTAGTCCTGCAGGCTACATTTTGAGTCTAGGGCTCTGATGTGATGATGGCTAGGCAATTAAACAATTAAGAGGTCGGACACATAGGACACAAATCTCCATAAAATGTGTATATGATAATTTATATTTATGGATAAACATTTAGATTTCCTGGAATTTATTTGCATTTCACAGGAGGGCAAAGCAGCCAATTAATTTCCCATCCAAGGATTGCACCCAATGTTAGTCCTATTGGGGCTTCAATTAGCCATGACTAACCTATATTTCATTCATTTCAATGGGTCTCCTCAAAGTAAGACGAACATTCGATGTTACCCGAAATCACTCCATTTGGCCCACACACACACACCTTAAAAATCATGCCTGGCATGGGATTTAAACTAGGGAACATTTCAGTGGCAGCAGTGCAAAGTTTTCCTCCTAATCTTAGTTGTCATGCATATTGTCAGGGATATTTTGGCTGGGATTCAAGCATATAGGGGAGAGGAGAGTTAACCCTTCTGCAGCTGTGATTACCCCCATGAAAATTTCCCCCATGAAAATCCCCCCTCATATAGCACTTAAGCTTAGGAGTGGGGGCAGCTTCTATTAAGGCAGATCAAACTTCTAACACTGGATGTTCCTCACTGGGTTGTTGTGAGTATAAATAGGTAAAGAAAGGGCATATTTCTATACACAGAGATCAGGCTATTAATTTTGGAACATTTCTCATTTACCTTTAAATCTCAGAAGAGTAAACAGTGTACAGCAAATTCCAAGAAACATACCAAGTAGAGATTAATCGGCATTCCCCTGGGTGCTCAGCACTAACCATCTATAATGAGCCTGGAAGATTTAAGATGAATATGATGAACGCAAATGACACTAAACCTTTCTGTAAGGAAAATTGATACAAGCTGTCACACATCACGAGTCTGTTTAAATGCAGATTTGAATGTTTGCTGGGGAGTTTTACTATCCAGAAGCCTTTCAAGGGTATTTTCAGAAAAACATTCTAGTGTTATCTACTGTTATCTATCTGTCTATACATATAGATATACATTCTGATGCTAAAGTTACATGTGTGTGCGTGTGTGTGTGTGTGAGAAGAAATCTAATAAAGAAAATAGTCCTCAGTAAATATCTGTTTGAAGACTCTGTATTTCATGAAATGCCTCGCTTTCAAACACACATATGAAGAAATGGAGTGGGGAAGAAAAACTGAGGTAAAATTATTTACACTTTACTTAAAAGGGACACTAAAACATAAAAATTAAAAGAGCATTGGGAGTCATATTAAACAAGTGTTCTTATTAATATTAACTTTGAATGGGTCCCTACCAGGGTCAAAATGTAAACAGAAGTTCAGCATTAAGGTCTACCAGAACTCTACTAATTTTGGTCTTTCGTTCTGACTGCCATTTTGCCCTCTGATCCTGATTTGGTCCTGACTCCTGATTCCTGGCCCATGATTTGCTCTAGACTTCTGTCCATGGCCCAGACTCAACAAAAAGTGCACTCGGAGCATTTTTTCGAACCACTCAACGGCCGTTACTACATATATGAAGGACCAGCTTAAGCCATTTTGACGTTCTAAATACTACCATGCATTTACTTGCATTTTGTTTTATGAAGTGGGAAGCGTGTTTCCTCCTCATGGTTTTCCCAATGAGAGCCCTTTTTCCTGTTCTTTACAAGTAGGCTGAATGAAGAGAATGGACAATTGCTGTATTCACTTATGTAGAATGTAGAAAAAGGTCTTGCAGTTGTAGAAATGGGGACATTTACACCCTCACTTCAGGCCATGTTCCAAAAGTCTTGGACAGCAGTGAATTGGGGACCATGTTCCCCCTAGGACAGGGTTGGACAGCGACCCCCAAGCTATTTTTGTGGCCCCACATTTCCCCCTACTGCCACTGTTGACTTAGCCACCAAAATGAGGGAAGCCAAATTCCAAGTGGTGTTTCATTGACTCAAGGTGCAGGAGATGCAGCCCCCAGTGGGTTTGGGTGGGGTGGGGGGGTCAATACAGCCCCTGACCTAAAGAAATTGCCTAGCCCTGTTCTGGAAGTCTCTCCAGAGAAGCCTCTGCCATCCAAAGAGCCACCTGTATTTTCAATTGGATTAGGCTAGCTGATTTAAGAGGAGAAGGAGACAAAGGCCTCATCTACACCAAGCAGGATATTCCACCATGAAAGCGGTATATAAGAGGCAGGACCCACACTACTGCTTCATAGCAGTATTGAAGTGCACTGACCACTGTTGGGGCCCATTGACACCTACCATATACAGCTTTCATACCGCTATTTCCTGCTTGGTGTGGCTCCTGCCTTTTATATACCACTTTCATAGTGCAATATCCTGCTTGGTGTAGATGAGGCCAAAGGTAAGTACGTGAAGGACCGTAGAGTAGAGATGCTTAAGGAGATTGCTCTTTGCTCTTTGCTAAATCTGATGTAACCTGATCCAATCTGCACCTCTGGGACTAATGCAGGCTGACCATATAAAAAGGAGGACAGGGGTCCTGTATCTTTAATATAGAATTATATTATATAGAAATGGGAATTTTAGCAAGAGTCATTTGTTTGCATTCAGCACCTGGTGAAATTCCCTCTTCATCACCACAGTTAAAGCTGCAGGAGCTATACTATACAAAAGAAGGCAGGGCTCCTGCAGCTTTCACTGTGGTGATGAAGAGGGAATTTCACCAGGTGCTGCATGCATAGAAATGACACCTGCTGAAATTCCCTTTTCTTCACAAAGATACAGGAGCCCTGTCTTCCTTTTCATATGGTTAGCCTAACTAATGTGAAAATCAGAATTTAGTTATCCACTGGCCTTTGCACTTGCAAAATTTTCTGATGCTGTTCATGGCTCAAAAAGAAAAACAAATCAAAATATGTTCAGATTTGAGAGAAAACACATTTAGGGTGCAATCCTATGCATGTTTTAGACAGGAAAAAAGTCCTACAACTCCCAGCATGCCCTAGCCAGGACTTTTTCCTGTCTAAATATGCATAGGATTACACCCTTAGCAATATGTACTTAAACACAGATTCAAATGTGACCTTTTGTGTGTGTGTGTTTTTTAAAAATACAAATAACGATAAATGCAGGAGCAGAACAGAGCAGCCCTATGGATGGGACACCTGTGAAAGCAACTGTGATTTTTGATAGCGGTGTGGCACTGGTTCAGGATTATTCATCGACTAAACATTATTTCTTGGCTGGCAAAGACAAATGTACTACTAGAAGGGACATTTCCTTTGCTGTGCTATCTCCAAAGATTCTGCAGGACTTCTTAGCTAATAGAGTTTGTGGTTACACAGATGCACCATAATTGTACTGTCATAAACCTTTTTTTTTTCCTCTTCATTTGCTGTTGCTATAATGGCTTACTGTAATATTAACCTGATGTAAGTTTGGTTGTGGTTGTTAATTGTATGACAATGAACCAATCTGCTACTAGATCTGTTCTCAGAGGGAAGGAAATGGTGGGGAGGGATTCCAGTTCCAATGCAGTTTAAATATAGCCATTTCGATGCTAAGTAGCACAAGGAAAACAGACTTTCCCCAACAGAAATACAAAGATAAAATGTTTCTCCTATTTACATCATGGTCCTGCTGTCGAAATAGGAATGGGAAGTGTGACACGTGGCCCTCTCTTCAACTTTTCTTAGCGTTATGGATACATAGGACCTTTCTACACCATACAGGTGTAAAGGGAGGGAGGGGGGACAATCCCGGACTTACCTCCTTCTGGGATTGTCCCCTGTGTCCAAATGGCCAGTGCGACATCCAGGATGGGAGGAGGGACATTGCACAAGTGGAGGCGGCCATTTTTTTTTAAAAAAAAAAAGGTATAGGAGCTGGAGCACACTCGCGCTCCAGCAAAAGGTAACTGGGGGGGGAACCAATTCCCCCACCCACCCCCGATTCCTCCTGGCCCAGCTGCTTCCCTCTACTTATTCCTGCTACTCAAAGGGAGGAGGGAAGAAGTGGGACGGGTGGACACACACCTCCTGCAGTCTCAGGATGATCCCGAGACTGCAGGAGGAATCAGGTTTTCCTAGGGATTATTTATCCCTGGGAAATGTGTGCTCATCCCCCGTGCCCCTGGGAGTCCCTGTGCATAATTTGGATGCACAGGGACTTGGCCATGACCAGCCCCCATTTTTGGGCTGGTGTAGGAACGGCCATAGGAACATTGGGACCTACCTTATACTGAGTCAGACCATCTGGCCCAATACTGTCCAAACAAACTAGCAGCAGCTCTGCAAGGTTTCAGGCAGGCACCCCACTGGGAGATGCCACGGATCAAACTAGGGAGCTTCAACATGCTGAACAGGTGCTCTACCACTGAGCAATGGCCCTTCCATTGTGGAACAGGTTCAAGACTAGACAAAATATTAGACTTAAGTGTTGTGTTCTGTTGCCACTCACATTCCATGCCTCAATTATATTGCAGTGGGGTGCCCCTGGAACTGTGGCTTGTACACCAGGTCACTAATGACTTGCTCCTTATCTACCTCTCTACTCTGCCATCAGCTCCTTCCATTTGTAAATGCAACACTTTGACAAACCACCACCAGGAAACCTGCTTTGCTACTGGGTGCATACTAAGGTTCAAGGTCCAGAGATCAAAGGGCTGGAGGGGGAGAGAGTGCAGAGAGACAATGGAACCGCCCACATTGTATGAAAATAGCATCTTGAATATCCTGTTCATTCACGTTTATCTTCAATGGTTAGTCAAAGAAATTTAGCTTGCTGAGTGCCATGAAGTCCTCTTGGCATCCATCATCCTAAAAAGGACGTGGGTTGACATTTTATAGTCAAGGTCAGTTCCCCACCCCCACCCCTTATTGCAATGTTACTACTGTACGTAATGCACTCCATCTGCAAATTGCACAATCCAATTACTCATGTGGGATGTGATGGGCCTCAGTTAGCTGAAAGCACAATTCTTTGTTCTTGTGTTGAGAGAATACCAGCAGGAGATATATTGAAAGCAGGATACTGTACCACAGTCGGTGAGCTTGCGTCCCCTACTTAGCCTGATCTGTGGCTCTGAGCTTTTAAACCAAAGAATTGGATTTCGGCAACTGAGAGCATCAACATTCATCTCTGCTCCATTCTGTTGCATTAGCTCAAATGAACCTATGTAACTTTTGCTTGCAGAATCCCATCTAACACAAAGTGAGCCATTTCCATTCCACTTCAGAATGGAAAAGGTAAACATGTTCATATAAGTTTGCCCTGACAAACTGAAATAAAATCAGTCTATCTTTTAGGCTGATGGCAAGCAAGCCATTTTGAGCCAGCGCTTTTGATGTAACATCATCTCTTCCCCATCAATTGATGGCTGCCATCCTTAGTGATCTCCCATGTGCAAATGAATCATCATACACCAAACATCAAACAAATGCTATCATGTATCATTACATATCCTCAAACACAATAATTTTCAGTAGAGATAACTTGGTGTACCTCCTCATGCCTGAGAAATGTTGGGGGAAGCCGGAAGAATTTTGAAATATCTCAGATGGGATCTGAACATCTCATAGAGAGCTTGGGAGCAGAATGCTGGACTAGTTGAGCCTTTGGTCTGATCCAGCATGGCTGTTTTTAAGCTCTAGGACAGTTTCCCCCAATCTGATGTGTCATTCAGGTGTTTTGGGACTTCAACTCCCATCAGCCTTAACCAGCATGGCCAGTAGTCATGAATCCTGCAAGTTGTAGTCCAAAACATCAGGAGGGCACTAGCTTGGAGAAGGCTGCTTTAGGCTGTCACCAAATGTTGCATAACACAAACATTTATATGGAATTAGAGCTTCCTCCTCATCTGAAACATCTGAGGAATTCTGAGGGATCGCAAAAAACTTGATATGGCCACCAAAGTTTCTGAGAAGGTTCCACACTGCCTTAGTTACAGTACTTATCTCACAGCCAGGGCCAACGTAATAGGTTGGCATGGTTGGTTAGGCACCTGCCAGGGCCCACAGCCTAGCATGAGGCCCACTAACAAAAGCCCCTTGCTGCTGCTTTTCATCATTGCAGCCTGCTGTTCACCCACATCTCTCCCTCCCCCCTCCCTCCCTCTTTCCCTCTCTCTCTCTCTCTCTCTCTCTGGTCCAGATAGTGGTGACTGTGTGATGGCAAAGCAGTAGTTGTCACTGCCTATGTTCTCAAGGGCTGGTGAGAAAGTAGATGCCCTCAGGGAAGGCATTGAGGAGGTCTTGCCCATGGGCCCTCCAAATCCTGGGGGTGACATTGTTTATGGCAATCTTGCTGTATTTGAGCCAATGCAAGGCATTTGGAAGCTAATCCTCTTGACCAGAAGGGACGACAACAAGTTGCTTTGTTCTTGCAGACGTTTCTTTCATACAACATTGTTTTGATTGCCAGATTAATCAGCTGGAGACTTGGCAGTTCATTTCAGAATGTGTCTCTCCATTCAGCATCTTCTTGAATCCCCCAAATATATATATTGTTAATCTGGGCTTCCTGTGAGCTCGATCACAGCCCTCCCATTATGTTGGGAAGATGTTAAAAGCCACCTGCCAAAGTAAACATTACCACCCACTGGTAGAGAGGGGTCATAAAACACACCTGGATGGGAACACTGGGAGGAAGAAAGAATCGGAGGCTAGTCCTTCTGGGTTTTTGTGGAGGAGGCAGAAAGGAGATCAAAGAATGTAATTATAGCCTCTGGTGAAAATGATAAAAGAAGAGAGTAAGGCAGAGAACCCACTTAGGACAAAAGCAGCTCCAAAGCTCTGAGCAAAGGCAGACTTGAGGGGGAACATCTTCAAAATGGAAAATTAGCAGATTTTTCCCCCCATTGGCTACTATGTTGAGATGCTGATAGGAAGAGTTTGGCAACACTGTAGTAATATCAAAGGCATAATTGCTTCAGCTACCTCACTGTGAAGAAGAGAATGTGAGAGGTACATCAAAGATGTGCCAAAAGTTATGTCTCCTGGAAGAAGATTGCTGGGGGCACATGCACCAAGTCCTGCTCACTACAATTGCTCATAGTGTTTTCTTAAAATAGATAAGCTTGAGCAACCAGAGCTTGGCCATGGGGTACTAGAAAGTTGCTTGCAGCTGCCCACTGGCACATGGATCTCAGCAGCATAAGGAAACCAATGTTCTCATGTCCAGGCAAAAATATATCTGTTCATATGAACTTCTATTGAGGCCATGTGGATTGTGTCAATGCACTGGCTTCCCTTGCTTAACAGTCACAAACTACATGAGAGATACCTAAAGTGTATCATAGGGAAACTTGGGGTTCCCTGGAGTGGAAGCTTATCAGAAGTTTCTCCATAAAAGGAGTTGTAGTGGCGAACATGCATCTTGAAACAACAGCCACCCCATTTCTGATCTTTCTCTCCAAAGTCCAGCCACAGGAAAGTATTGGGTGTGTTCTAGGCTCCTGTGACAATTCATCAAGGCCATGGTGAGCCCCAACAAGCCTGGCTAATGTCCTGCATCAGCCTTATCTAACCTGTAACCCTCCAGTTCTTCAGACTAAATCTCCCATCAGCACCAGTGATCAATACTCACTGGTGCTGATGGTCAGGGCTGTTAGGTATTGGTCAGGGCTGTTGGGTATTGTAGTCCAAAAAACATCTGGAGGGCACCAGTCACAGAAGGCTACCCTACTTGAACCTAGGTGCATCCTATAATTCATGCCAAAATCCCTGCAAGTTCTTGGGATTCTGGTGGAATTTTGCAGGGTTTCAGGGGTGATGGGTCAATATACAAAGGGTTCCCTGAAGGTTAAATAATAATTCATAATTATCAACATCAACATCATCATTATTATTATCCAACCATCATGCTAGTCAACCTGACAAATGAATGGAAATGTTAATGCAAGTTACTCAATGTAGAAGAAACATAGGCCAACACATTACTTAGCCCAATCCAATAGTATGTGGTGGAACAACCCATTCTTAAGCTGTCCAGACAACAAACGCACCACAAAGTAAGTTTGCCTCCAATGGCTCCAAACTCCTGATGACTTGGGCACCTGAACCAAGGCACACACTATGGTTATGCTAAATCTTAATCAGGACTGGATCAACTATAATTCTGAGCACAGCATGACTTACACCATGGACCATGTGATTGTTGGGAACAAACCACAACACAGTAGCAGGGCCCATGCATCACACCCAGAAGGTTTCATGGCATCTCAAGCTAAAAGGATGGGGAAAGTGAGGGAAAGTGGCAATCCGAAGAGCTACTGCCAATCAGAGAGAAAGATAATGTGCTAAATGAACCAATAGCCTAACATAGCATAAAGCAGCTTCCTATGGTTCCATGCTTCCAATCCTCCCTGGTTCTTCCCTTTTGAGCAAGAAGCTTCCTCATAAACAATGTGTCTGATCTAACTCCCTCTTTCCCAGGAGTGCAGAGAGAGCAAGGGGTGGTCAGTCTTTAGAGACGTTGTGGGAGGAAGCTTTGCAGGGTTCTATACAGGAAGAATGAAGCCAGCTGAGGAAGGGCTAAAGAAGGGCACAGACTTTGCATGCAAAGGATTCTGGGCTTGAGTCCCAGCATCTCCAAGTAGGGCTAGGGGAAAGTCCTAAACCCTGGAGAACCACAGCCAGTGTTACTGAGCCAGATGGACCAAGGATCTGAATTAATAAAAGGCAGTTTCCTGTGTTGCTGAGTATATCACCAGGAAGAGGACACAAGAAGAGACCGATTTGCATAAAACTTGCATGTGCTAATTTGTATGTATAGATGCAATTTTAGAAATAATTATTATAATTGAAATAGAAATACAGAAATGGGGAGTGGGGGCAACCATGTATGCCACCTTGATCACCTTGGAGAAAAGGTGCAATATAAATGTAATGAGTAAATGTAATAAGTACCATGGTTCTGTGGTGTCTTTTCTCTCCTCTCTCCACCCCGTCCCCCATTGCACATGGCAATAGTACTTAAGCACTGGGGTGGGGGTGGGGGGCTAGGAATACTGTAGCTATTTTAGGTTCAGAAGACGAAAAAACAGCTGCAACTAGCACTTCCAGCTGACTCAGCTTTGGAAACCTCCCCACCCCCAAGTTCCAAGCACCTTTTTATGGCTCAAAGTTGTTAAACAAGCATTTTTCAAAATGGTTTTAGCAAGGTATCTCCTGTTCAGTTACTGCTTCTGCTTTTCCTTCCTTCCTTCCTTCCTCTTTCCTGGTGCAAGCCAAGCCTGCTTTCCACTATATGTGCCTCTGTTCCAAGAAACAGAAGGTGCTCTTGAATTTTCCCCAGGTCCTTCCTTCCTTTGACTTTAATTTGGCTTTGGAGTTCCTTAATGCAAAGATTAATGATGATTCATTTATTTAAGCTGACCTGTCTGCAAGAATATTTCATCTTCCAGAATGGCAGGGGGGAAGGAGGAGGCGGCGGCCGAGGCCTTATACATATGCATCTCTGGCTTGCTGTTCCTATAGATGTGTTTAATGTAGGGTGACCATATTTGGGAAACCAAAAAAGAGGACACCTAGTGTGTGTGTGGGGGGGGAAGCAGCTTTCTGAGTCCTGCAGAAAGTATGTTATTCCCCCGCCACCTTAAAGAACCCGATTGGAGTAGAGGAGGGGAAAGGATTTCATTCTGCACCACCACCATCCACTCCAATTGGGGCCTTTTCTATAATGTCCACGAATGACCCACTTTCCCCTTTAAGACCTCAATTGGAGCTCGGGGTGGGGGAATGATGTGCCTCAAGAAAGCATGTCATTCCCTCCTGCCATGCTAATGGCAGCCTTAAAGGGGAAGGTGTGTCATTCCAAGACATTATTGAAAATTATAGAAAATCCCCCCTGACACCATGGAAAGAACAAAAACCAGGACAAATCCGGGGAAATCCTGACAGTTGGTCACCCTAGTTTAATGGCAACAGCACAGATAACAGGACTGCATGTTTAAATGTTTCCCTACAGAAAAGAAAACCCCTAGATAAAAGGGTGAAAGTCAACATTTTAGGGAGAAATCTGGGCTTCTCTCTGACATCTAGGTTCCTCTGTGCTGGAAATTTAACTTCTATTCTTACTGTGTGTGTCTGTCTGTCTGTGCAGGAAATGGACATTCTGAACACCCACGCGATCACCTCCCTTCCCTTTCCCCTGCCAGGGTTTATAAGGTCTGGAGTGGACTATGACAGGGGTGATAGAAGTTGTACAACACATCTGAAGAGCACCCAGTAAGGAGAGGCTGCCCTAGAGCTCATGAATCATTTGCTCCCAGTTCTCACAAACAGCAGTTGAGGTGGTGAAGCTGACTCTAGACCTTAACATTTCAGACAGTAAACAGGACAGCAGACTGTGTTGAGATTGTACCCTTTGTGCTTGGGAATGTGACTGAGGATACCTAAGATAGAACTCACCCCCATGGGAAATGTTCTTATAAACAGAAACTAACATGTCTGGGAGAATGAAAAAACTAGCACATCTCTCCCCAACATCTGATTTTCTGCATGCAGGAAATCTTATAAAGGAACATTCACATACTATCTGAAGATGTACAGCCCACATGTGGTGATGTAACCCCCATGTACTGTCTGACGTGGTGCATTGCAAAAGTAATAATTTTGGTACACTGCAAAAGGCATTGGATGCTGTCCAATGATGTATGCGAAATTCGTTTTTGCTCACAAAACATGCAATCATGTCTCGTTCAAAGTTCTGAATACGAGCACAAACACATGTCCACTGAAAGTATTTGTGACTTGTTGAACATGTGCTCACCTTCGTCTCATTCCCAAATCCCAGTTCAATTTGTACAAATTTCTTAATTTGCACAAATTTCTATAGAGGAAATTTGCACAAATTGGGGGAGATTTGCACAAATCTCCCATTCTATCACTGCTCCATCTGCCCAAGTTTCCCATTCCATGTACAAAAATCAACTGGGCTGAAAGTTGAATCTTACTTCAATACTGGCACTCAGTAAGTTTTCTCCATCATACCAGAAGACAGCAGGTCAGCTTGGGGGGCAAAAAGCAGACTGGGGGCTTTGCTAGATGTGCCGGCTTACGCCGGCAGGGAGGCGGGGCTGAGGTGCGCTAACATTAGCGTGCCTCCCCCACACTTCCAGACGGCGGAGCTGCAGGGAGGACGGAAGCCCTGCGGCGTCCGCCATTTTTTTTTTTTTGTTTGTTTAAAGGGGCCGCGGGTGGCCCGAAGACACCGGGAAGGTAAGGGTTTTTTTAAAAAAAACCGGGGGGGGAGGATGGCAGGGTGGGTGGCAACGGGGGGGCAGGTGACAGAGGGAGCGGCGGCGGCGCGTGGCGCTCCCTCTGTCACCCGCCCCCCCTTGCCACCCACCCTGCCATCCTCCCCCTCCCCTCTCTTTCCCCCCCACCCCCGGGCCGATAGGCACAGCGCTCATACGAGCACTGTGCCAGGCCGGTCCGCAGTTTTTCGCGGCTCCTCGCGAGTAAGCGAGGAGCCGTGAAAAACTGCGGAAGTCTCCACACTTCCCCCAGCCCTGGCCTGAGGCCGGAGCTGGGGGAAAAGCGCGCCATAAGCGCATTCGCTTATGGCGTGTTGGAGGAGGCCTCAGAGCGGCCTGCCTCCAGATTCCCCTGTGCGTCATCTGGACGCACAGCAGGGAAACCGGGTCAGAAGGCGCGCTAAGGCCTCGTCTAGGAAGGCCCTGGGTGGCACATAGCTCTCTTTTCCTATACCTTGCTGCCACCTCCCTGAATCTGCCACCTGAAGCAGCCACTTCAATTTACCTAATGATAGGGCCAACCTTGTATTTCACAATTAAGCCTCTTCTCTTTGACTAATTTGGTAAGTATAGTGCAAAGCAAAGTGGAATGGAATGGCAAGTAAGACTTTTGCAACTTGGAAGACACCAATCAGTAAAATGAATACATTGTGTTCCCCCTAGATCAGGGTAGGGAACTCACCCCTCTAGATCTCTTGGTCTATAACTCACATCAGTTCTGGCCAGCATGCCCAGTGGCCAGAGATTATGGGAGTTGTAGTCCAAACCCTCTGGAAGACACCAAGTTGCATTCTCTTGCACTAGATAATTTCTGGAGTGCACTGAGCAAGGGTCTAGCCCACCCTCTGCTGCTGCTGAAGCCATGGCAGGCAAGGGGAGAGGGACTGGGGCCCTTTTATATCACAGTCTTGATCATTCTGTGCATCTAATATTCAACAGAGTATAAAAGGATCCATTGTGACAGGCTCAGCTATTTTTTGGTCAAGTTGTCTGAAATGACTCCCGCTGTCATCAGGCATTCTTTGAACGTCCTCGCAATGCAAGCTAGCCCTTGACTTGGACGACCTGCTGTGGAAACTTTCCAGCCTCCAAAAAAAGACACTGCATCCAGCTTGTCATAGGATGATGGTAGCTTTATTATGTAGGTGCTTGCTGGAATTCTTCCAAGCGTGTGAAAGAATGACAAGCACCGCTATGCAGCAACTGACATCTGACACCCAGCTGGCCTACCCAAGCCCTTAAAATGGGAAAGGGAAACTTGTAAGATGCACTGAACCTACTTCATGTATGTTTTGCTGCCAAGGATCCTTTTGTGAGATGCCGTCTCTATTATTTGTTTCCAGGTTGAGAAGAATTCACACGATGCAGCGTGAGCGGAGGAGGGAACTTATGGGGAAAAGATTGCTTTTTAGTCTTCTTTTTGTTTTCACTTCAAAAGCCTTTCTAACACTGCAGGTAATCAATGAGCTGTTCATTCTCTAGAGATGTTAACCAGCTAGTCAATCAGCAGACATAGATCTGCACCTCCCGAAAGCAACATTCCCTATTTTAACATTCAGACCATTCTCTTCGAGTTGGCCTTTTATCTAACTTTTCTTTTCTTTTCTTTTTTAACCAGTGGTCATTCTCTCTGCTGCCAACAATCTGTCTATGCACATAAACAGATTTAAAACTGGCATCAAGTTAAAAACGTGGAATTTGACTTGGAAGTGCAAAACAGGAAAAGATGCAGAGAAATCAACATTGATCATAAAGCCACAGACCTGCCAGAATTCATGCCAATGGGAAATCAGGTGTTTCCTACCACAGTCACCACCATATTTAAAATTACTTATAAAATAATAATAATAATAATAATAATAATAATAATAATAATAATAATTCAGATCTAGTATATCTGTATGATTTTAGTGGCTCACAACAATTTCAATACACTTACCCAAATGCACTGGGCAGTTTGAGAACCAGGTCTGCCCCCATTACTAACTTGGCTTTAGTGGTTATAGCACATGGAGTGGATCTTGGCTGGCTTCCTTCAGGAAATAATGTTGACTTGTTAATCTCCGTCAGAGGGGATGGATATCTGTTAACCCTCTTCCTGCTGTTCCCAACTGGGATAGCCACTTATGAATCACCAAACAAGGGTGGCCAATATAACAAATAAAATAACAAAAGAGGACACTGATTGCATTTATCTGTATATGTGAATTTACATGTACAGATGCAAATTTAGATATTATTGTTGTTATTATTATTATTATTACGTAAATAGAAACACAGTGCATCTCGCCATAGTGTCTGGCCAGGTCACTTGTGCTGCTGCCTGTTTGATTCAGGTGCTAACAGCTTATAAGCAACAGTTCTTCTGATTGTTTCTCTTTTAAAAGGACTTGGATAAGACAGCCCTTCAAATAGAGGTCTGTTCTCTGTAAAAGAGGACTCATTGACACCCTAATCAGTCTCTTCACCCACCATCTTTGCCACTTTTTCAGCCCTGCTTCTTCTGGAGAAGGCACATTGCTTTTCAGAAATGCATGAAACAGAAACATGTTAAAATGATAACATTTTCAGTAATGCACGTAAGCTGCCATCCCTATCCAACTCGCTTCAGAACATTCCCACCAACTTTAATGAGGCCACCCTAGAGCTCTAGTGGGTGGTTGCTTTTTTTTACTATAGCTGAAATCTTGTAGCCTCATTCTTAATTAATCCTCAGGAGGAAGAACAGGACAGAAGGGATGGAAGCTGGAAAGTGGAAGCCATTCCGATGAGTTTAGCAGACATATTGGATTCCCACACCTCACACATTCATTTCCATGCAAATCCATTTATGTTTGACAGCAGTTGTCATTAAAGCACAGGGGTCACTTTGTAGCCTTGACAACAGATCAAGGTTTTCATCGTTAGCTGTAATTGGCACGCTGGGTAATGACAAAGCATTCCCTGAGATGTCCCTGGAATTTATGTGTGCCTCATTAGTGGAACGAGAGCTGTGCTATGGCATTTAATGGGCAAGGAAGAAGAAACGCTCAACACAACAAGAGTGTTATATTTCTCCTATCCCTCTTGTAGCCTGATTCTCACAGCACTCTCTCAACAGCACTGAGACCCCAATATTTGATGGTGTTTCATCACTGCCGGCGGCAGTTCCTTCCAAAGTTCATTTGAAATCATGGTGGAAACAGAACTTGTTACTGTGGCGTTACCCCACAATTGAGTGTCCTGTCTGTGTCTAGTTTGCTATGGTGAGTATGGAAGGTTAGAACTGAGTAGGTGTGGTTTGTGATGTAATAGATAGGGTGGGGGAAGGAGTATATAAAGAGTGACTGAGAGGAGGAGTAGGTTATGTTGTTGTTGGGAGTGGAGATTGGAATTGTTTGTGGAGTGAGAGGAGATTAATTGCTAGTTGATTTAGGATTGGTGTGAGGAGAGAGAGAGAGAGAGGTGGTTGTTGGGAGTTAGGATTAGGCAGGATTGGAAGCATTATATTTTCATTTGAAGCTTTTAACATGACAATAAACTAGGGATGTGCTCCGCTCCGATTAGGAGCGTAGAAGCAGTAGCGGATTGGCCTGCTCCGCCTTACCCAGAGGCGGAGTAGGAGCGGACCGCGGACCCCCTAGAAGCAAGGCGAAGAGAAGCGACCATTTTTCGGAGCTCCGAGTTCAGTCGGAGCGCTCCGGTCGCCATCTTGAAAACATTTCGCCATAGGATTGCATTGCGGCAAATAATCGCGCATAACTACGTTGTTTTTGAAGCTATCGTTCTGGAAATTCTTGTGCACAGAGAGTCGTGGATGGGGGTCATTTTGAGACCACTCTCACCTCTCTGCGTGCTGTGGTTCACGTGCAATATTTTTTAAAAAATCGGGTCAACCGCGGGGCTCAAACTGCGTTTCGGCTTTTCGCCCATAGGATTGCATTGAGGGAAAGAATCGGGGATAACTGGGGGGGGGGTTTAAGCTATCGTTCTGAAAATTCTTGTGCACAGAGAGTCGTGGATGGGGGTCATTTTGAGACCACTCTCAACTTTCTGCGTGCTGTGGTTCACGTGCAATATTTTTTTAAAAATCGGGTCAACCGCGGGGCTCAAACTGCGTTTCGGCTTTTCGCCCATAGGATTGCATTGAGGGAAAGAATCGGGGATAACTGGGGGGGGGGTTTAAGCTATCGTTCTGAAAATTCTTGTGCACAGAGAGTCGTGGATGGGGGTCATTTTGAGACCACTCTCAACTTTCTGCGTGCTGTGGTTCACGTGCAATATTTTTTTAAAAATCGGGTCAACCGCGGGGCTCAAACTGCGTTTCGGCTTTTCGCCCATAGGATTGCATTGAGGGAAAGAATCGGGGATAACTGGGGGGGGGTTTAAGCTATCGTTCTGAAAATTCTTGTGCACAGAGAGTCGTGGATGGGGGTCATTTTGAGACCACTCTCAACTTTCTGCGTGCTGTGGTTCACGTGCAATATTTTTTTAAAAATCGGGGTTTGGGTTTTATTTATTTATTTTTTTATTTTTTTGGAAGCGATGACAGGCACATTCAACTCCCAATCCTGATGAGAATTGATCTCCTCAGAAAGCATCCTCCTCCAATCCCAGCGTTGGAGGGGGGACTAAGGAAGACCCACCCTGAGAACTTTCTGTTTTGTGTCTCTTTGTGGGTTGGCGTTCGTGGAGGGAACACTTAGTTAGTTAGTGCTCCTGCTTTGGACTTTGGAGATAGATTAGGATAGGTTTAGTTTGGCGCGTGTGTGTGTTTGTTTGCTTCTTTCTGACTTGTAGCTTAGTTTGCCCTGTGTTTTCCCCTTACTTTGATTTAATATAAACTTTATTTTTGAATCTTGGAGTGTGTGGTTGGGTTGGTTGCCCCCCCCTTCCCTGTATTAAAGCCTGACTGTTCTGCTTTTGTGAAAGCTTTCTTTTGAAAGCATACACACACTTTTTGTCCCATTTCCCTACATTTATATTCTTAAACATATTTTATTATATTCTTTCACATAGTCCATTAGTATATATTCTCATACATATTATATTAGTATTCATATTTTGTTCTTCTTATAGTAGTGGTTGGTTCTTTTTCCCCCTCCCCTCTCTTAAATCCTGATTGTGTTTCCTTCTATCTTCTATATACCAAATATACCAAAAAAATTGGATTCTCTTTTTCTTCTCTGTGTAACTTCGACGGAGTGGGCTGCTTTTGTCAAGTTCAACAGGCAGCCACAGATTGAGCATTTTGGGGAAAGCATACGCACACCATTTCCCTATTCTTAAACATATTATTATTATATTCTTTGACATAGTCTTAGTAGTCTATTAGTATACATTCTCATACATATTAGTAGTAGTATTCATATTTTGTTCTTGTTATAGTAGTGGTTGTCCCATTTCTTGTCCCATTTCCCTACATTTATTAGTAATATTCTAAAACATATTATTATATTCTTGTAGATATTCTTAGTAGTATATATATATATATATATATATATATATATATATTAGTATATTCTCATACATATTAGTAGTAGTATATTTTATTGTTCTTGTCCCATTTCCCTACATTTAAACATATTATATTCTTCTTATACATATTCTTAGTAGTACCTTATACATAGTATTAGTAGTATTAATATTTTGTTAGTCATCATGAAAAGAGGAAGCAGGCGTGCTGAAAGCAGCAAGGCTCAGTCTGCCAGCAGTAAGCAGGCTTCCTCTCCTCCTGTGAAACTCAAACGGGCAACTCCTTGGCTGACTGCTCCAAAACAGAAGCAGGACAAGCAGCAGGCAGAGCCACTCTCTTCTGCAACTTGTGCCCGGCGTTCTCTTTTTGAGGGTGGGAATGGGAAAAGTGCCCGTTTGCAAGAGGCACGTGGCAGCAGTGCCATTAGAGGAGGAGGAGTATCCCCAACTCCTTCATTCTCCTTTCAGCCCACAAGCCCGCTGATGGACCTAGACGAGGTCCTCAGCACAGTGGAGGGGGGGGAGGAGGAGGAGGCGGTGGGCCTCCAGGATGTGGGGGCTGAGGAGGAGCAGCAGCAGGCCGAGGCTCTCTCCCCAGTCTCATCCCACACCCCTGTTTCTGTGGCAACACCAGAGAGCTCAGGCGGGCAATTGGTGGTGTCACCACGGAAACGAAAGACAAGCATCGTGTGGGACCACTTTGAGTTGGGAGCGGATCCCCGCTTTGCTGTCTGTCGCCACTGCAAACTCAGCCTAAGCAGGGGTTCATCGACAGGGCATTATGGAACCAGCAGCATGAAGATGCATCTTCATAGGCAGCACCAGGCGATCTTGCTGGGGAAAGAGGCGGGCAAGGCGACTGGTTCCAGGGGAAAGCCGAAGGCTGCTGCTGGCACTGCCACTCTAAGCTCTCCATCTCCCATCCCCACAAGGGTTAGGCAGGCAACCCTGCAGGACATGGGGTGGGGGAAGTATTGACCCACAAGATGGCGTTTTCCAATGCCCACCCAGGGTGCTACTGTGGTAGGGCATCTGCCAGGACTGACTCCTCCCCAATACTAGATCTATGACATGTCACTCTGCCTGCCCCTCTGCTAGCCTGTCCTCCTCGGTGACTGACTCGCTGGGATGGTTTGCGTTTGCAATGCGTGACTAACTGCAATGCTGGCTTAGAAACCAGCCATCACTTCCTTGTGCCCCCAGAAATGCCCGCAGCCTGCCTGCCTGCCTGCCTGCCTGCCCGCCTCCCCCGGGGTGCTGCTGTGGTGGGGCATCTGCCAGGACTGACTCCTCGCCTACTCTGCCTGCCTCTCTGCCCGCCTGGTGCCTGGTTTGCTCCCAATCGTCCTCCTCTGTGCCCCTCAAGGCGTAACTGCTGGCTTAGAAAGAAATAACCAGCCATCTTTGCCTCACTTTGCGCCCACTTATGGGTTGGTTTGCTATGCGTTAGTGCTCAAGCCATCCTTGCGGCACTACAATGCATGCTGCCTGCCTGCTTTCCCTCCCTTCTCCCCTTCCCGCCTTGCAGCGATGGTGTATGTGTCTTGCTTTGACTAAGGGGAGAAGTCCTTCCTGCGCTCACTTAGACTTTATCAAATTCAATAATCCCTTTTTCAAATGTGCAAGAAGATTTAGGGTTATCTCGTGGCATGTTGGGATTGCCTTGGAACTGGCCCCATTGAGCTGTCTGCAATTGCAACTTTAAATCCCTGACATACTGGAGTGTTCAAATTTCAAAAGTTCCCCTAACATCAGGGGATGATGGGATTGCCTTGAAACTTGGTGTCCATGGGGACACATGGGTAAGCTGTCATGGGACCAAAGGATAGGTTTCTAACGTGCAAATTGACGTAGTTGTAGAATGGGACTTGATTTGGGGTGAGTTAAAAAGTTTAAGCCGCGCCAAAAATCAGGGGATGATGGGATTTGCTTGCAACTTGGCGTGCATGTGGACACATGGATAAGCTGCCCTGGTGCCGAGTTTGAGGTTTCTAACATGCAAATTGACGGAGCTATCCCAAGGGGTGTGAATGGGGTGCCCGATTTTCATAAATTCCCCAAAAGTCAGGGGATGATGGGATTGCCTTGCAACTTGGCGTCCAGGTGGACACGTGGATAAGCTATCATGGTGCCGACTTTGGGGTTTCAAACATGCAAATTGACGTAGTTGTAGAATGGGACATTTTGGGGTGAGTTAAGCCATGCCAAAAATCAGGGGATGATGGGATTTGCTTGCAACTTGGCGTGCATGTGGACACATGGATAAGCTCTCATGGTGCCGAGTTTGAGGTTTCTAACATGCAAATTGACGGAGCTATCCCAAGGGGTGTGAATGGGGTGCCCGATTTTCATAAATTCCCCAAAAATCAGGGGATGATGGGATTGCCTTGAAACTTGGCGTGCATGTGGACACGTGGATAAGCTATCATGGTGCTGAGTTTGAGGTTTCTAACGTGCAAATTGACGGAGCTATCTAAAGGGGTGTGAATTAGGGTTATGGGAGGTGCGTTAGAGGGTAGAGCCGCGCCAAAAATCAGGGGATGATGGGATTTGCTTGCAACTTGGCGTGCATGTGGACACATGGATAAGCTGCCCTGGTGCCGAGTTTGAGGTTTCTAACATGCAAATTGACGGAGCTATCCCAAGGGGTGTGAATGGGGTGCCCGATTTTCAAAAATTCGCCAAAAATCAGGGGATGATGGGATTGCCTTGAAACTTGGCGTGTGTGTGTATACGCCCATGAGGTGTCATGGTGCCAAACGTGAGGTTTCTAACTTCAACGGAAAAAAAGTTGTTTACTTTTTTAGCTTTCAATGCAACCCTATGGGGGGGCAAAAACGGAGCTCCGGATCCGGATCCGGAGCTCCGAGCGGAGCGGAGCGGAAGTGGGCAGAGCGGGGGCGGGGCGGAGCGACCCGCTCCAAAAAATGGCGGATCTGCAAGTGAAGCGGAGCGGGGGGTCCGTGCACACCCCTACAATAAACTTATTATTATGATTTTGTTAGCTACCAATTACCACATGTCAGCTTGGCATTATTTACCTGCCTCACAGTTATCAAACACCCTCACCAGAATATACCCACAGTACATATAAAAACAGATCCTATATTTAACCTGTTTCCCTCATAGTTAAGGGAAAGGTTTTGTTTAACCCATCCTCAGGTTTTCAAGTGGTGATGCTTGGCCTGAGAAAGGTTTATACAGCGGGCCTAGTATAGGGGGGGATCCGCACGTCGCTCCCAGAGTGCTTCAATGCGATCCCAGTGCACCCCGAAAACGATAGTCTGACTTCACTGTAAAAGAAACGAGGAAGAGCCGTCCATGCCACCGACGATGACGATGACGAGGAGAGCTCTCCCCTGGCGAGGAGAGCTCAGCAAAAGAAGGAGGGGTGGAGAGCTTCTTCCGCTCTTCACCCCTCCTTCTTTTGCCGAGCTCTCCTCGCCGGCGGAGAGCTCTCCTCAGCGGCGGCGGCGGTGGCGGCATGGATGGCTCTTCCTCGTTTCTTTTACAGGGAAGTCAGACTATCATTTTCGGGGTGCACTGGGATCGCATAGAAGCACTCTGGGAGCGACGTGCGGATCCCCCCTAGGTGTAATGTCACAGTTATCCTGTTCTGTGGTGGCCCATTTTGGGGTCATTGAGGAGATATCTTTGAAAAGTCTTTGAAAAGTTTCTTTCACTTTTAAAATAAGCAGTGGTGGCAGTGGAGTTCCTCCAGTGGCTGCATCCTGGGGGTTACCATTTTGTGTGAACAGTTGAGGGGTGCTTATAGAGCAATTAACTCCAGATTAATCCAGATTAACATACTGCAGGAAACGGAAAAGCAGACAAATCCCAGGGTCACTGGCAAATCAGACCTGGCAGAAGATTTCTTCTGAACCCTGACTGTGAGGCCAAAACAGACATTATTTTAAAACTGTGTCTAACAGTTATGTCTTCTTTTTTTCTTCTTTTTTAACTCTAGAGTAAAATGTTTTTAACCTGTAAAGCCTTACACAGCTTGGGACTACAATACCTGATGGAATGCCTCTCCTGACCTGAACATACCCAGACATTACCATCAACATCTGAGCTGCCCTCCTTTGAATGCCACCTCCAAGGGAAGCTCAGAAGGTGGCAAGAAGGGAGGGGACCTTCTCAGTGGTGGCCCCCAACTATGGAATGTGCTCCCCATTGAGGCCCACCTGAAACTGTCATTTTTTTGGTGCTAGGTAAAGACCACCCTCTACTCCCAGGCATTTAATGGTATATTATGAAGCATCTATGTATGCTGTTTTAGAACAGGTCTACTAGGGGAAACATTGTTTATTTGTTTTTAGCTGTTTACATTGTTTTAATTTTTCTATGCTAAAAATGATTAGACTATGTCTATTATGCTGTATTTTGTATTTTCATTCATTGTTGTAAACCGTCCAGAGAGCTTTTGCTATGGGGTGGTACAGAAATGAAATGAAATGAAATAAATAATAGAGTATGCACTGTGGGGGGAATCCAGATCTTCAAAGCCCCCCCCCATTCCACTGCTATGGATTGAGTCTGGAAAGGGGTACCTCTGCCTACTCTAGAGTAAAAATGAAAGCAAGACACTGCTGCTAGGCAAAGATTTAAAGTAATGTCTGGTTTTGGCCCTGAGTAACAATTTATCTGCTGAAAAAGCCTATGGGATACTTCTCCATGCCACCCCAGGAAAGTCAAATTTGGCCCTGGGCCTGAGCTTCTCCACCCCTGACTTAAACCACTCAGAAGATGTAAATGGTACAAAGGAGACTGGAGGGGGAAATGACTAGAATTGGATACCATGGACAATGATACTTCCCCTCTTCCTGGGGATTGTCTGTACAGCTTGTTTACCCCAATGTAGCTGCACATATTCTCATTTTAGGACACACGAGCTAGCCATCCATTCGCAGTAACATCGTGTTTTCACTGCGATAATGCGCACATTCGCATCAGCGATTTACCACGATTTTTTGATCATGTCTGAGGTTGCTCCGCATTATGGTTATGTGTCATTGGCAGAGTTAAACTGCACTTTGACAAGTAGGCGGAGCTTTGAGGGTAGGAGAATGTGATTGGCCGGTTTCCCCCTTTCCCACCTATCTGCTGGCTCATTTTTTCATGCCATTTTTAGTTTGAACGATCTGATCGTACGGAGCTCTGCATAAACAAAGAGGCAGAAACGCGCTGCCATCCTCCTCTACAGCCTCATTCCTTTCCACCCCCAGCCTCCCCACTCCGGTTTTGCTGTTATATCAATCTGCAGAGCTCCACATATAAACTACATCACTTCACTCATCTCTGTAGCATCGTATATCCCATAATTGAACAATGCACATGTGCGTATTTATAACTGCACTACACACACACACAAAAATACAGGAGATAAATCGCTGTTGCTCTGCAGTGTGATGCTCTTTACCTACATTCAAATCAATGAAAAATTGGGTTTATATTTAATGAGGAGCAATCCCACTGTCGTATAGACGAGGGCCTGGTATAGGAAAATACCACCACCACTTGAATTAAATGACAGAATATTCCCATGCCTAATGGTTGCTCATTAGTGTGGATATTTTTTTTTAAAAAAAAAAAATACCTTCCAGGTTCTTAAATCAGGAGTATCAGGAGAGCCTGCAAAAATCACATATTTAGGAGAGTTGTCAGATATGAAAACAAACCTAATTTGTA
Source organism: Elgaria multicarinata webbii (assembly GCF_023053635.1). NCBI lineage: Eukaryota > Metazoa > Chordata > Lepidosauria > Squamata > Anguidae > Elgaria > Elgaria multicarinata. The sequence goes on along the minus strand of NC_086178.1, from coordinate 99,402,488 downwards.
TCCACTTGAGCCTCCTCACACCATTTCCGAATATAGAGCAAGTGGGAAAGATTAATGCTGCTGAGAGATCCAAGAAGTAATCAGATGACTGCTTTTAACTCATTATGAAGATTTCATACCCGTGATTAGGGCAGAAATACTGGATGACTTTTTCCCCCAGCAGACATATTCTTGTTCAGATTGTTAGCAGAAGGTCAATGCGAAGACGTTTTGGCTAATAACAATTGCAGTTGGACAACTTTAGATGATCTGTTTTCTCTATGGGCACTGAATATTCAGAGATTCTGGGAAAGAAAAAAATGCCATGGGCTTCCTCATTCCTCATATTGAGCCACAGAGGACAATAAAGAATGGAAAAGCACCGTCCTTAACTCTTCCAGGATCCACCAATTGTCTCCTGTAAATGCTTCCCCCACCCTGGCCCAGACATTTTCCTCCCAGCTGGGCTTACATTCAGATTCAAAGCCCAACTGGGAGGGAATTAATTAAAAATGATTTTAAAATCCCCAAGCAGGAGGGATCTGCAAGAATCACTAAAGCTGGGCTGGATAACACATGGCCTGTGGGTCACATGAGGACCCCTCTGCCCCCCACTGTAGCCCCATGCCTTTAAAAAAAACCTGGGTGAAATGGCATCTGGACCAGCTAAGGCAGCCTTTCTCAACCTGGGGCGCTCCAGATGTGTTGGACTACAACTCCCAGAATGCTGGCTGGGGCATTCTGGGAGATGCAGTCCAACACATCTGGAGTGCCCCAGGTTGAGAACCACTGAGCTAAGGCCTTAGCTAGACATAAGGTTTATCCTGGGGTCATCCCGGGGTCGCCCCTGCCTGCTCCCGGGATCCCCTCTGTGTCATTTACATGAACAGGGATGATCCCGGGACGATCCCGGGATAAACCTTAGGTCTAGCTGAGGCCTAAGAGTACCCAAGGAATATAAATTAGCTTGTCTTTAATCTAATTTTGTCCTTTTGGGGGCTCTGTGGGGAACACACACACACAAAATCCACTATGGGGCACCAAAAGAAAAGGCGGAATGGGTCCCAAAGAAAACTATGAGTTCACATTGTAACCACACACGCAAAAATATCTTTCACACATACTGTAGGGGCATTGCCCTCTTCAGCTGGTAAAAATATAAAATTGGCCCAAGCTGCATACAGTGGAAAGAGCCTTACCAACACAACGAAATTTTCATTGTAGTTCTTACCATCCACTGTGCATTTTTATGGCTTCACAACTCTTTTTTTTTTTTTTGCGGGGAGGCGGTATAAGAGTGTGGGGTGGTGGGAGCAGGACCTCTTTAGAAATGCATCTCTGCAGTTCAAAAACAAAAGCCTTTAATGTTTTTCTCTCTGCCTTTGTTTATTTCCACAATCATTTGCATGAGAGGTGGAACTTTTGTTTCTCTGTTCTCTGCTTATTTCCCACCTGAGTTGTGTTTATGACAGCTTAATCATTTCCACAGCAACCGGGATCGTGACATGAGGTGTGGAGGGGGAGATGGTGGCAGGATGAGGTGGGATGTGCTGCTGAAGCAAATGATCTCTCTGGAAACGACGATGATTTTTCCCCATATATGTCTAAACCTTGTGGACCTAGCAAAACGCATAGGAACAAAGTGGCATTGATTAAAAGCAGAGTCACCTACTGCTTTCTCTTGCAGACATTTTCAACGTGGATACTGGAAGAATACAAAAGAAACGTACAAAACAGTGCAACTGCAGTGGACACTTTGCACATATTGAAGGGGACTGGGGCCAGATCTACACAGAAAACACCTTGAAAATGGTTTGAAAACTGTATATGGACTTGTCAAAACTGTTATAAACTATTTAAAAAGCAGTAGTGTAGATTCTGCCTAGGTGGGAGCTGTAGTGGGAAGGAGGAGAGCAAATTGTCATGAAGACGCTCGACCTTGCTGCCATTTTGAGTATCTCCCTAGCACCTTGGCTCCAAAACCTCCATTTTGTCTGGCAAGGTACAGTAAGCTGGGACTTAGGGTCAAACACACATTAATGAAAATCAGTGCTGGCTCCAGGTTTTGGAAGGTCCATGCACAAAGCACCCTGAATGCCCCCCCTCCCTCAGTGAGTCTGTCTCTTCATCACCATTAGGGTGACCATATGACAAGGAGTACTGGGCTCCTGTATCTAACAACTGCAGAGAAATGGGAATTTCAGCAGGTGTCATCTGTATATATGGAGAACCCAGCAAAATTTCCTCTTCATCACACCAGTTACAGGTGCCCTGCCCTCTTTCAAATGTGGTCACCCTAGTAAAGCCTTACACACACGCCCGGTGCAGCCTGGGCGTGGTGAGGCCGTTGCGGGTGGGGGTGGCGAGACAAGGTGTGGAGGCTGCCTATAGGCTGCCTCGCATTGCGCCACAGGAGAGAGGAGGGGGACCGAGGATATTAAAAGAGATCTGTTCTTACCCCCTCCTCTTCTTCTTCAAAGCGGCTCCCTCCCGCCCTTCCTTGTGGTAGTGTGGGTTCGCTGGTTGTCTTTAAGAGGCCAAGTAGGAATGTTTACTCATTACTTGATTTTAAGGTCGTGAGTTTTTTCGCCTACTTCACACTGCAAGACAGGTTAGGGTGTATTAAATAGGTTGATTGGAGTTCTTTGTTTTGGTCACATTCGTGGCAGGGAAGTGGACATCTCCACATGGTTAGGGCTGGTAAGCATTCCAAGGCACCTAGCGATGAAGGGTAAATGCCTGAGGCTCAACAGCTGTGAACCCTATGGTCCAGCTGGGGAGATAAGGGTTACCCTTGAGACCAACCTTTCTCACCCACCCATAGACTTACGTCATGGGGAGGGGTGACACCGGAAGGTTTCCCACCCCAAAAGGGGGCCCAGGGGGTGGCAGAACGAGTCACGCCACCCTCTGGACAGGAATGTTTGACCCAAGATAAGTATGGATGGAAACCATTTAGAGGAGATGCCCGCTTAGGTTACCCTTCTGCAGTTATTTGTTAATAAAATGTGGCCCAGTTTTAAATCCAAATATTTGTGTCGCCTCATTATTTCCATGCTCCAGTTCCGCAATAGCTCCTGCACTTTAACTGTTGTGATGAAGAGGGAGTGTCACCATGTTCTCCATATATACAAATGACACCTGCTGAAATTCCCTTTTCTATGCAACTGTTAAAGAGATAGGAGCCCTGTCCTCCTTTTCATATGGTCATCCTAATCACCATTTTACCTAGCAGTTATTGTTCCTCGTCCTCCATCTCAGGTCTTGCATTTCTTCCTGTCTCTGTTGTCTGGTCTGTCCATTGGAACGCCTTCTATACCTTGTGCCATCACTAACGTGGAATAAAAAGCAGGAAATGACACTATGAAAGTGGTATATGGAATGTGGATTGTGCCACAACAGTTATCAGTGCACTTCAGTACTACTATAAAACAGTAGTGTAGATCTAGCCACAAAGCCAATGCATACACAAAAAAAGATAGAAGCAGTGAACAAAAATGAAAACAATGTTTTTGTATCAACCAACCATCAGATTTCTTTTTCCCTTCCTTTTACAATTTCAGGCAGTTTCCTCTGCATCAGACGTTTATCCTTGTGGGAGTTCAGTTGGCACTGTCCAATCAGTAGAGACTATTTTGCAGGAAGTTACATGTCCACCGACACTTGATCAAGAAGGGAAAAATAACTCCTGCACCGCAAGGTTCCATAACACGCTGAATTGTGGGGGTTTCTGGATGGATGATGAGTCCCTCGGTCCCGGGCTAATTACTTACTTCAGAGCACCGGAGCTGCACAAATGATAAAATCGTTCAGAAGAAGTAAACGTTTGAGATGGGAATAAAATGAATAAAACTGTCAGCTGAATAGATTATTGAACACCTCACCTTTATGTCTGAAAAACAATCACAGCAAAGGGATGAAGAAATCCTCCCTTTCCTATGCCAGGTAAATAAATTGGATTAAGCCCACACTGCTAAAATTTAGAATTGGTGTCTCTCATGTGTATCTCCACTGTAATGTAACTTTAGTATCTGGATAGAGACATATATAATGTGTAGGCATACCCAGGCAGCCCTTGCCTTCAGACTGCAGAGGACAGAAAGAGAGATTCAGTGTTGGCATGGGGGTGGAGAAAACTAGACATCTACAAAGGCAGGCTGTATATAAAATCATAGAATCATAGAATCATAGAATAGTAGAGTTGGAAGGGGCCTATAAGACCATTGAGTCCAACCTACCACTCAGTGCAGGAATCCACCCTAAAGCATCCCTGACAGATGGTTGTCCAGCTGCCTCTTGAATGCCTCTAGTGTGGGAGAGCCCACAACCTCCCTAGGTAACTGGTTCCATTGTCATACTGCTATAGCAGTCAGGAAGTTTTTCCTGATGTCCAACCAGAATCTGGCTTCCTGTAACTTGAGCCCGTTATTCCGTGTCCTGCACTCTGGGAGGATCGAGAAGAGATCCTGGCCCTCCTCTGTGTAAATACTCTTCAAGTATTTGAAGAGTGCTATCATGTCTCCCCTCAATCTTCTCTTCTCCAGGCTAAACATGCCCAGTTCTTTCAGTCTCTCTTCATAGGGTTTTGATTCCAGACCCCTGATCATCCTGGTTGCCCTCCTCTGAACATGCTTCAGCTTGTCTGCATCCTTCTTGAAGTGTGGTGCCCAGAACTGAATGCAATGGATGTGTTTTTACACTTGTAACACCTTGCCTTTGTCCTTTGTCTGTGCCCTTTCTCTGTCACACACAGTTCCCCATTCCACTCACATGCAAGCATGTACACACACACACAGTGCACACACACACTGATACACATACAGTGTTGACACACAGTGTGTTAACTAACACTACAGTATGTTGCTTAAGAACATCAGAAGACCCATGCTGGATCCAACCAAGGCAAGATCTACACCAAGCAGGATGTATATGGATGATGTCAGTGCACTTAAATACCGTTATAAAGCAGGAGTGTAGATCCTGCCCAGGGGTCCATCAAGTCCAGCATTCTGTTCACACAGTGGCCAACCCACTGCCCAGGAGAAACCCACAAGCAGGGCATGAGTTCAACAGCACCCTCTTTCCCATGTTCCCCAGCAAGTGGTGTACATAAGCATTCTGCCTCTCATACTGGAAGTAGCAGTGATAGCCTTATCCTCCTTGAATTGTCCAATTCCCTTTTAAAGCCATCCAAATGGGGGGGGGGAATCACTACATCTTGCTTTCTCCTCTCTCTACTGAATCCCCTTCTAACTAACACATAGGTCCGTCTGATCCTAGGTCTTGTGTGCTGATCATTTAGCTAATAAGTTATTTAAACTTTTGAGATGTTGGAACGTTATTATGAAATTCAGGCATGAACCAGGCCTTCAGATGACAAATTTGCCCAGTAGTCCCATGCGCCCTCCTTGCTACATTCCCTCCTTCCAACCTGGCAGCCCCTTTCTTCTGCTCTTTGAGATGCGGCACAGGGACACAACAGCCGTTTTCCTACCTGCTGCTGTACAATATTTTAATGAGAGGGGCTGACTGCAGCAAAATGCTTCTAAAGCCCACCAGAATTGCTTCTGCGGTCTGTTCTCTGAGGCCAAAAGTGTCAACTGGGAAGGCTCTTTTGGTACTTAGCCAGAAACTCACTAGGCTGCCTTGGGCAACCAGCTATTCTTCAGATCTCCCAACTGCAATACGAACATAATTACCAGCGTACCTTTCAGGACTGTGGTAGCAATTAGTGAGCTAATACCCTGAAAAGCTTTGGAAACCTAAAATCTGCCATGTAAATGCTCAGTGTGTAACAACAACAACAACAACAACAACAACCTTATAAATTCCAAAGAGAGGCAAATCTGTAGACATGCTCCTAATTGGCGGCCCCCAACTATGGAATGAACCAGTGGAGGCTGGTGGCTCATATTTCAGTGGGGCTGTGAATGCATTCTAGATTTCAGTCAGAACCAGCAAGAATTCTAAAAGAAGCTATCCAAGGTGCTGAGCCTGTTTGGGGGCTAGGCTTGCTGAACAGAGCTCCTTTAGAGTGCTGGCTGGTTCTGACTGAAAACCAGAATGGATTCACAGGCCCACCAAAATTGGAACCACCAGACTCCACTGGAATGAACTCCCCAGCAAGGCCTGCCTGAAACCAACATGGTTATCTTTTCAGCACCCAGTTAAAACCTTCCTCTGCTCCCAGGGCTATGGCAGCATATGATCAGGTTTTTAATCAGGTTATGGGATATTGTTTCGATGTGTGTATGTGTGTTGGCTGTCTGTTTATATGTTTGTGGCTAAACTGTTCTTTATATAATGCATAATATGGGGGGGGGGGTTAAAAGGTTATTAATCTTTGTAAATAGCCCAGAGTTTTGGTATTGGGCGGTATAGAAATAGAAGAAATTAAATTAAATTAAGTGCATCAAGGAATGGGAGCCATTAAACTTCTGTTCTCTATGGTATGGATACATTTGAAGCACTGACAACATCAATAGCTACAAGATCCAACTTCTTATCAACATAATTGCCTTTGGCATTGATTTCAGAGTCATGCCAGCTGAGGTTTCAACAAAGGCCACTATTGAAATTAGCCTCAATCAGTCCATCTTCACTCAGTTTAGAAGAGTAGCTTTCTCAGAATCCAATTTAATGCACACCAAATAAATGCAGATGTCAGTGTGGGGTGATGTCAGAGCAGAAGAGGGAAGGAGGAAGAGGCAGTTTAATAATAAAACTGGGCATGGATATGACTTCTATGAAATCAGCCAGAACCTACATCCCAAATATGAACTAGAACATATTTCTCTAATGAAACGACAGAAAATTGTAGTTTCTAAGCCTAACCTTATTTATATAATAGCATATGTCGTCGAATAGCGTTATTAACGTACATGATATTTTACAGAGTAACAGGGGCAAAGGGAGGATGGATCTCTTCCCCAAGACACTTAATCAAAATGTTGACCATGGGGAAGGAAACTAAGAGAGGGCAGGGAGAAGAGGAAGGCCAGGATTTCGTCTTGATCATCCCAGAGTGCAGGACACGGAATAACAGGCTCAAGTTACAGGAAGCCAGATTCCGGCTGGACATCAGGAAGAACTTCCTGACTGTTAGAACAGTACGACAATGGAACCAGTTGTCTAGGGAGGTTGTGGACTTTCCCACACTAGAGGCATTCAAGAGGCAGCTGGACAACCATATGTCAGGTATGCTTTAAGGTGGATTCCTGCATTGAGCAGGGGGTTGGACTCAATGGCCTTAGAGGCCCCTTCCAACTCTACTATTCTATGAAAAGAGAGGATGGATGGACATGAGCAGATGCAATTACACAAATTTAGACTAGCTGGGGATGAAAACTTGGGGGTTAAGTGAAATGCCTCATGGAAAAGTTGGGGTTTAAGGACAGATTGGAAAGAAAGAATGACACAACAGCAAAAAAGTTGTCTGGAGAGGCATGGCAGGCCAAGGGGTACCCAGGTAGTGTTGTTTAAAAGGTTTGGGGGCATTTTAGGAGAGGCAGAGTGGGAGATAAAGCCCATTTTGGGCATCCAGTACAAATGTTTAGCATGAAACACACACACACACACACACACACACACACACACACACACACCTTACGCATCCCATGATCTCATGAGTCATGAAATAAAGGTTTCTATTTTCATTCTGTAATTATATTTTCCACATTTCCAAAATTACATAAGGGGTGCCCAATTTGTTTGGCTCAGAGAACCACACCTGGTTCTCATCTGGGGGGTGGGGGAATGCACAGACATATATGCACTAACACAAACATGCACACCCGTGGTGATGGGCTGCTTCAGGGTCATGAGGGACGAGAGGAGGAGACTGAATTCTCCTCATTCCTTCAGTGACCCCAGTTATAATCACTGCTTTCCTGCTGTCATTAGCCATAAATGAAATATCTTTCCATAAATATCCTCAAGCATGCTAATTTAGCCCCAGGGTTTTGCCTCATAATAATGGGATTTTACACACACATGCACACATCTTACTAAAAGAAAAGAATTGGAAGAAAAGCTTGAGTTGCTTTTTCCACAGGTAGATAGTAGCAATGCATCTCTTTTTGCCCTAGTCCATTCTTTCTAATCCTCTGTCAACCTTTCCTATAGACCTGGGAGCTTACATCCTTTCTTGAAGTAATGGTGCTGTTGTTTCAAACTTGACCTACACATCTCCAGTTATATGGAAAATACCATGGCTTATGAATAACCCCATACAAACATCCCATGTGGACCTATATGTGACTTCAAATAAAACAAACATACATAGTTTTATTGCTCTTTGTTGATGGTCAATGTTACCTACCCTTGACCGAAGGAACTGTCTTCACTAGCCCACCTTAGACTTCTTGTAATTCCCATTCTATATAGCTACTTTGCTATTTTCATTCTTAATTACATATCTGAGACAATATATTAGGCCTGTTATTATTGCCTGACTTACTTAGCACAATCCTATGGATGTCTACTTGGAAGTAAGTCCCATTGTGTTTAATGGGGCTTACTCTCAGGTTGGTGGGTATAGGAAAGGGGTTTCAACCCTCTTTCATCCTGAGGGCCAAATTTCATTTTAGAGAAGCTTTTGGTGTCAGCATTCCAGTGGTGGGTGGGGAAAAGTTACAGAACTCACTACCACAGGATATAGTGATGGTCACCAATTTGGATGGCTTTAAAAGGGGGTTGGATAAACTCCTGGAGGCAAAGACTATCAATGGCTACTAGCCTTGATGTTTGTGTGCTCTCTCCAAAATTCGAGGCAGTAAGCCTATATGCACCAGTTGCTGGGGAACATGGGTGGGAGGGTGCTGTTGCACCACGTCCTGCTTGTTCATCCCTGGCCGATGGCTGGTTGGCCACTGTGTGGACAGAGTGCTGGACTGATCCAGCAGGGCACTTCTTGTGTTCTTATATTCTTAAAGGCAAACCAGCAAGGTACCAAAAATGCCAGCATAGCTCCTACTGCCAGTAACTAAGGGAAATTCGTCCCTGCCTGCTCCTGGGATATCCTGTGTGTCATTTACATGAACAGGGATGACCCCAGGACAATCCTGGGATAAACCTTAGGTCTAGCTAAGGCCTTAGAGGCAAAACATCTGTGGAATATTCAGGGGCAGCTAAAAGAACATTGATCAGATGGGCAACATTCCTCTGGAGGAGAGAGGGGGGAGGGAGGAATCACTCCTCTCTAGGTTTGACTTCTTTTGTTGTTGTTGTTGTTGTTGTTGTTGTTGTTGTTGTTGTTGTAGTAAACTCTGATTTTGCATAAAGTCATCTATCATCTGTCAAACCAGACATTACATTTCTTGGAGCACCACAGGAATGGGGAGTGGGACCCATGTGGAGAGAGAGAAGTAAAGGACCGGGTAATGGTGTCCCATCCCAATATGCCCTTAAGACATGCCATTAGGCTACTTCCTAACATATTATCTATCTATTGATCTATCGATCTACAAATTGATCAATCTCTCCATCTGTCTATATGAATGAAAGATAGACTAACAACAGAGTGATTTCAAAATACATTTAGCGTTAAACATTTGGGCTTCTGCCGTCATCAGTAGCTGTGATGTTTAAGTGGATAACAAAAATGGCAGTTTTGACTGCTGAGAGATGAGCACTTCTAAGAAGAAGAAAAGCAAAGGTGTGAGTGCTTGAAAGCTTTTGAATATAGACTGAGAGTTCTGAGTCTGTAGAGCCAAAAGTTTTCCTTCCTGCCAAACTTGTCAGTGTCCTTGATTTGTTCAACTGGGATCAATGATAAGACTGTGTCACTATGAGCTAAGACGTCTTGCAACAGGCTGTTGTTGTTGTTGTTGTTGTTGTTGTTATTATTATTATTATTATTATTATTATTGTTGTTGTTGTTGTTGTTGTTGTAAGATTCAAGATTTGTGGTTCTGGAATCTTGTTCTTTGGTCCAGTTCCATTTTTCTATATATTGCATATGATATGATATGATATGACATGACATGACATGATATGATATGATATGAAATATATACATACATACACACACACACACACACACACACACCGAATAGGAATTCTCATTTTTTTACTGTACAGTAAAAGGGCTGGAGGATATGAACCATTGGAAATCTGCTTCTAACATGCCTGTGCCTTTAGGACTGAGTGACCAATGCAAGAATAACCCTTTCCCTTGAGGTTTACATAAGAGGCCAAATGCAACAGACAAGACAGACTGCAGTGTCTTAACCATACCGGTTGTCTAGCTGATGCTGCCTTTCCTGGTCGAAATGCTAAGGACCAGATCCTCCCCTTTGGGCATGTGCTTACGGTTCCCATTGACAGCAGTGGGTGTCTGGACTTTCATGTCAGGAAGAATCATTCAGGCCCCTGCCGCCACTCATTGCGATGTGGAGACCAAACTAAAACCAGACTTGTTTGGAGCAGGGATGGAGGGAGGGCGGTTCCTAACTTGGGAGCCCAGAGCAGTGATGATGGCAACATCACGAGATTATTTATGACACTTTGAAAGGGAGGGGAGATGTGAAAATAAAAATAGCCCATGTGACATCCCGATCAGAAGCACTGGAGATGCGGGCGTCTTCTCTTCCCCGAGTCACGTCTGCCACACTCTGCCGTTTTGAGTGGCTATGCCTGCGCCTGTGTTGAGCTTTTGCATAATTCTATTGACATATGTGCAGAGAGCCTTCAGTCTGTTCCTTGGGCATGTCAGTCTCTGCAACAGAACACAGAAATCTCCGAATGAATGTCAGTTGGCAATCAGAGGAGGACAACGCCTGGAATGGGCTGTTCTTTTTAGGTCCCGGTTCACACGGCAGCCTGCAAACCTGACCCTCCAGGGTTCAGAGGCCTCCATATTAAAAGTGTTGAACCTCAGGCCCTCAGACCAAACCTGGCTCTACAAGGTTCCCCAGATGGCCACTCCCCCCTCCACCTTTTCCCCAACTGCCAATATTCGGCAGCTTCACTTTTGAACAGGTTTTTCCCTATCCTAAAAGATTGAAAGCAGTGTTTTTGGCATTGGCTCTACCCTTTTTGCGTTTAGCCCCACGGATCACTGGAAGACAACCCCCAGGAGCATCTCTGAAATGAAATTCAACCTTGAAAATGAAAGAGACTCAGCCCTCCCCTAGGTGACTGGAGCAAGAGCTCTCCAGACTACGAGCTGCAGGAAAGGTCCCTTCCAGCCTTCCCAATGATTCTCGCTCACTCTCTGACACAACCTGGCTTCTTCTAACACCAGAGAGGAGCAGCAAAGTTATTGCTGGAGAGAGGATGCAGCACTGAGAGGGCAGCAAGGGAGATCTGTTGGTTCCTGCAGCTGTGAGATCTGAGAGCTGCTGCAACCATCACTCAAAAACAACTGAATAGCAGGCTGGTGCACAGTGAAATGGATGAACGTGCGGTTGCAAGGATCTTTCCTTAAGAGCACCTGGCTCCCACCTTCCCTAAATGGTGAGAAGTCTAAAGCAGCCCTTGGGCATGTCTACACCATGCCTTATCCTGGGGATTGCCCCGGCATCATCCCTGTGCATCCACATGACGCATGGGGATCCCGGGGGCAGGGAGGGATGATCCCTCCATTTCCCTGGGATTATTAGGATGACTTTTAGCCCAATTTTTCCCATGGCCTCAGGATCATCTCAAAACTGTGGGATGTGTGGGCGGCCATCCCAGTTTCGTCCAGGCTCCTCGCAAGTAAATGCGAGGAGCCAGGAATCAGGCACAGGGCACAGAGCTCTTCAAGCGCTCTGTGCCTATTGCAGGTGGGTAGGGGAGCAGGGTTGGGCCTTTAAAAAAAAAAACCAACTTACTTTTGCACTGGAGCAAAGGTGCACCCCAGGTCCTTTTCTTTAAAAAAAAAAAAAAATGGTGGCCGTGACATCCACCTTCCATGCCCGGGTCCTGGCTCCTTGCTCCTGGTTACTCACGAGGAGCCAGGACAAAACTGCGACGGCGGGCCACACATTCCGCAGTCTCGGGATCATCCCAAGACCACAGAAAAATCAGAATAAAACTATAGAGCAGTGGTTCCAAAACTTTTTCAGGTAACCGCCTCCTTGGTTCCACAAACTCATGCCCAGCGCCCCCTACCCTACACTATAAAAATCATTATTCAGAATAGCAGTTTTCAACGACCCATTAAGAAAGATAATAACAATAAAATTCAAAACAATAACAATTAATTGAATATTTATTCAAAATCTGAAGCACCCGCCACAGGCTTGCCAAGGGAGGGGGGAAAAGAGAGCGAACGCTTCTGTTTTACAGCCAGCATGGCGGGGCACACCAAGCAGGGTATGTCTCTTCATTAGCATTTTGGTGCTTTGGAAACATTTCAATTAACCGTTAAAAGGACTCTTCTTAAATGGTATTAATACATGTGTGGATTCTTCCCCTATATGTCTTGGGACCAAACTACCTTCTCCCATAAAAATGTCCCTGGGTCTTAAGACCTTTGGGAGAGGTGCTTCTCAGTAAAGACCACCTTGAGCGCTCCCCTGCTGCCTTTTTGCCTCTTAGCACCCCCCTGCTGCCCCCTTGCCTCTTAACGCCCTCCTATGCAATCCCACTGCCCCCAAGGGGGCAGTACCGCCCACTTTGGGAACCACTGCTATAGAGCGATATCCTGGGGCAGATGCCCTGTGCATCATGTGGATGCACAGGGATGATCCCGGGGCGATCCCTGGAACATCATCCCATCTAGCCATGCCCAAAGACACTCAGTGCCTCGTTCACATTGGCTCTTGAGCCACCATTTGGCAATCACTGACATGAGGGCAACAGACTGGTGACTGCAAGATTTCCCACATCTTGCTTGCAATTGTGTTTTTTTTGTTAGCGCACGTTTGCATAACTGCCTGAGCTACAGCTTCTGATGCTAGATCAAACATTCCCCAAGTGTTTTGATTACAATCTGACAAGAAGAAAGCCAGGGACTGGATGGGTGAGATCCTTGCCATTAGTGATAAGTTAAGAGTAACACAGGTATATTTTCCCCACCGTCCCCATTTTTCCTATTTTCCATTTCAGGGAACGGACATTTGCTGTTGTTTCCGTGTCTGGCATGCCAACTGCCTGTCTGAGCGAATCCATGCTGTTCGGGGCCACCTTTTGTGCTGTGAACTTTTTCACAAACGCGAGAGCCAGAAGACGTGGCGGCACTCTCACATGTTTTGGCACCGGCGGCATGGACTGAACTCTTATAAATCATTCTGATTTATCTTGAGAGTTAGTGTTCGAGGAAAGGGAGCTTTGGCATTTCATTCTTTCAAAAGCGGCATCAGCTTGACGGCCATGCGAAACGGACAAGGCGATTGCGTTCACCCTTTAGCCCTGCCTGGGCTCCGAGCTAATTAGATGGGATTTGGCTCCTTGTGCAACTACATCGTCTCTTCGTCCCTCTTCAACATGCTGCCCTAATTGTGCTCCATTTTCATATTGAAAGTGGCTTCCCCCTGCTTTCTTGCAGTACGTAAAGGCAGATGGAAATGAGCCTGGTCTGGATCCGAAGAACTGCACAACCTGCTTGCTATGACCAAGAGAGCTTTGGGGGGGTGTTTCCCGATTAGACCCTGACCCCAACATGACAAATGTCTGTTGAAACGGAGGGGAGTTTCCAAACCGGGTGGTAATTTGGCTTAGAGTAGAGTGGCCAGGTGTCATCTTTTACCAAACAGTCCTCTAGTTGAAGGGCTCCCATGGGGCTGTCCTCTATTTGATGGCATCTTCTTTTTAATGAGCTGTCCTGTCCAATTCTGGTTTCAAGATGAAGAACCCTAAGAACTGTTGCCCATCAAGCCAACTGAACAGCAAACAGAACAGGCAGGCACACTAGCCACAGTCTTCCACACTACAGTGAGATTTACTGTATTTCTGGTTACATTATCTTTAACTATTTCTAAATGTGCATATAAATTAGCACCTGTAGATTTTATGCAAATCACTATCTTCTTTTGTGCTCTTTTTGGGTGATGCATTTCCTCTTTTGGGAGGATTCATAAGTGGCCACCCTACCTGGGGGAGTAGGATGGATACTTTCCCCTCCTTTTTTAATCTCTGCCCCTGTGTGTATGTGTGTGTGTGGAGGGTGGAGTTTCAGAGGGAAAACAGGTGGGGGAACTTTTGATCCTCCTCTCCTGGTGCATGCTGTTCCTGATCCAAATCGGGACTGCACACAGTTACACTAAAGTAAATAGAACTTCCAGCCTCAGCGGTAAACTCTGCAATTAACATAATGTGCAGTTTGGCCCTCATCCCACCTTCCACGCTACAGGAACCAGGTTTGGCATAGAATCTGCTGATGGAGAATGCCATTCATTTATCACATGGAGGAAATGACTTTCAATTAAACCTTTGTTACATGGAGTAAAATCAATATATTGCAGCTGAAAACATAAGAACGTAAGAACTATGCTGGATTAGACCAAGGCCGTAGCTAGACCTAAGGTTTATCCCAGGATCATCCCAGGTTCGTCCCTGCCTGAGCACTGGATGCTCTGTGTGGCACTTAGGTGAACAGGTTTGACCCCAGGACAATCCTGGAATAAACCTTAGGTCTAGCTACGGCCCAAGGGTCCATCAAGTCCAGCACTCCATTCACACAGGGACCAATTAGCTGTTTGCCAGGAACCCACAAACAGGGCATGGGTGCAACAGCACCCTCCCACCCATGTTCCCCAGCAACTAGTGTACATAGGCTTACTGCCTCTCATACTGGAGGTAGTACATAGCCACTTACAATGTAACCTGTTCTGGATGTAATTCTTGTTAAATTCAATTTAAAAAATTAACAAGAAACACACCCACCCATACACACACACACACAGAGAGAGAGAGAGAGAGAGAGAGAGAGAGAGAGAGAGAGAGAGAGAGAGAGAGAGAGATGATCTCTAACTTGCTCCCTCTCGCTTCCCATTCCATTAACAAGCTTCTAGCCTTCATTGCTAAGCATGTTTGAAAAGCCACCACCTTCTTGCTCTCATCATCCCTTTCTGAATAATAGGAGAATCACCAGGGCTTCAGAAAAGAGAGTGAGGGAGAAAGAAAGGGAAGGGACCAGCCGCGAAAAAGTGGAGTGTAAATCGCCTTCTACCCCTGGTGAGATTATTATCTGTTCTGCATTCAGACAGTGATGAGGCTATAATGGAAAATTGTATTAACTCGTCTCTCTGTGTGTCAAGGGTTTGGGGGTTTCTTTTTTCTTTTTAGCTTCAAACATTTGTTGTTGCTTCATCCACATCAGAAAGTCATCTATATAAATATGCCATCTTTCATCTTTTAAAGTGAATTTTAGAGCATATTGACAGGCAGGCAGGATGAATTCCTCTTTTAATCCACAGATCGGGTAGCAGCCCTGGATGGAAAACTCTTTTCGAAATATCTCAGTATAGCAGAAGTAGACGTGGAAGGGGTTTTGTCTTGGAAGCCAGTCGGATGTTGAGGCTTTTCTTCTGAGAAGATTGCCAAGACATAGTGCTGTTTAAGCTACTGAGCTCTAGGAAGCACCCGTCTCCCATCCAAAAATTGATCTGAGAGCTCATTCCATGTCAGACTGGACCACACATGCATGCAATGCCCCCTCCAGATTTTTGAGGGGCCTTGGGCTAGACACCCTCAATGAGCCCTTCCCACAGTCCATCTGCCTTTTCACTGCCATTGTTTCCAGACATTCTTGCTCCTCATCCTCTTTCTCATCATCACTCTCACTTGCTTCCTTGACAGGCAGGCAGAGAGCCAAAGAACCTGTGACCAAGTAGGCAGGGGCATCTACTGCTTCTCCTCTCTACCACCACTTCACTTGGCCAGAGCACAAGGTAGGTAAACAAGTAGGTTGCAAATGTAAAGAGGAAGAGCAACTCCCGGGGCTCTTGTCAATGGTCCCCTGCTGGGGTGTGGACCCTCAGCAAATGCCCAACCATGCCTATCTTTGATCCCGGCCCTGCATGCATAGGAGTGCACAAATAGTGATTCACTAAGCTGAAGGCAGTCTACCAGCAACGTATAGCAGCCAACCAAGGAATCAATACTCTTCGTGGTTTAGGTGTCTGCCTGGAATTGCAAAAGCAGGGAAAGGGTGACTTTGCCAACCACCAAGCATGAGTGTCATGTCTAGCCCTGCTCCCTCTGGTTTGGAAGAAGGTGTTTCAGGAGATCAATCAGAATCAGGCCTTAGCTAGACCGGGCTTTATCCCGGGACAAACCCCAGGATCATCCCTGTGCATCCACATGACACACAGGGGATCCCTGGATCAGGGAGGCATGATCCCTCCCTTACCCCGGGATAGAGTCCTACCCTTGGGGCCCACTTTTCCACGGTCCCAGGCTGAGCCCAAGATCACGGAACGTGTGGCTCGTTGCTGTCGTTTGACTGAGCTCCACACGATTCCTCACACGGAGCCAGGAGCTGCACCAATTGGGGGGGGGGGGGGGAAGCAGGAAAAGTAACTAATTTTTTTTAAAAAAAAAAAAACACACACCTTACCTTTAATACACGAGTGTTCATGCACTCCTTCCTCTTTAAGAAAAAAAATGGTGGGTGCGACACCTCTCCTCCTGAGGTCGTCATGCCTCACGTGTAAATGGAGGAGGGATCTCGCATTAATCACAATGCGAGATCTTCCCTCCTCCATCATGGACTATGAGGTAGGTCTAGCTAAGATCTCAGACTCTGAAGTAGAGGAGTCAGCGCCAGAAACAGGTCAGCCTGTTCCAGTGGAGGAGAAAGCTCTCATGGGCTCTTCACCAGCTGGGAGTGAACTCTCTCCAGAGCTTATCTCATCAAGGGCAAATAATACAGTCAGTGGGAAGCCAACATTCTTCCGAAGGAGAGAGATCCAGGTGTATGATCCTATACACTGCAGACTAAAACAGGTGGAGCAAAAGGAAGGCAAGAGAAGAAACAATATTATCAGTACCTACTTGCTTGTTCAATTATATTCTAACTAGCTGTACCCAGCATAACATATGCCATTGTAGCATACCTTAAAGTTTATTAATTAAATGTCATCATGGGGGCGCGGGCTGCTTGGAGGCCGCCAATACAGCACCGTCTGGCAGACCTGGGGAGCAGGGAGGTTGGGGGAGGGGAGCAGGTGTCCCCTCTCCCCCGGGGTTCCTGACAGCCTTGAGCCGCGCACCCAGCTCTCATGAGATTAGGCCAGGGCCTGGGCTCGCAGCAGGCGAGCGGCCTCCCACCCAACCACCAAGGGTCCCGGCTGTGCCTCGCTCATGCTCCGGACCATGGCACTGCCCCCTTCATGGGGGGGAGGGAATGAAGAGGCAGAAAGGGGGTAGGATTACATTGGAAAGCCTGGAGGAGTCGGACAAGGGTCTTAGCAACCTGTATCAGCTGATGTTACATGTTCTTACTGTTGCTTAGCAACCTGTATCAGCTGAAGCCTGTACTGAAACATACCTAGCATTTTTTATATATAGATTCATAAACAGTGTTACCCTACCTTGAATGTTCTCTAAGGTCAGCGTGACAGGGATGGGATGGTGCGGGCCTATCACTTTATCTCTTTTTGTCTGCCTTTCATTGTGACTTTGATGTGGAGATGTTATAGCGAAGGTCCAAATTGTGGAGATGGTTGACAATAATATTACCAATCCTAGTGAATGTTGACAATGACCAATAGGTGATCACTCACATTCACTAAACTGTCTCCACATTTGCCAGATACATGAAGAAAGAAGTGTCAACATTCCTTTGTGGCTGTGAATAGTCTCCACATTTTGGACATTGACAGCAACAGATGTATTTAAAGTGTTTAAGTTTCAGTCTGCAAGTGCTGGTTTATGAAAGCTGATAAACCCAGTGGACTTTGTAGACCACTAAATGATGCATTTTGACAGGCGCTTTTTGACTTATTTGGGAATTTTAAGATTCACCACCAGTCATAGCGATCAGAGGATGAGATAAGTATAGAAGCCTGACATCCATATCTAGAGAAGTGGTAAAGAAGATAGTGGCCCAGGAGAGAGATGAAAGTTTCTCTAGTTGCTCAGTGTGCGTAGACAGCAGGCTGTAATTTCACCTAGGCCTTTGGAAAGAACAGAACTATTGATCTGAATTGTAGAGGGCACACAAATGTTAAAAATAAACCTGTACTCCTTTCATCCTGCTGGAGAAATTATGTGTTCTTACCCTCCTTAGCAAATCAAAAGAATGAGCTATTTATTAGCCAGGATAAAAGACTTGGCATCTAATGTGCCTAATTCGTCACTTGCTAAAGGTTTAGACCAGGCCTGTCATTGGTAAAGGAGGAAATGATTGATCTGTGCTTCGTTTGGCACCACAAAATGCAGCAAGATGTGCAGACGAGGATGCTACTTAACAAAAGCCTACCTGAACTCATGCTGTTGCCGAGAAACAATTGGCGCTTCAGGCATTCTGATGTCACTCTGCTTGGAATTATCAATCTGGTCAGGATCAAAGCAAAGGTCATAGGTAGGGATGGATGACAATTTCATTTCAGTTCACTTTTTATATATACAAATTTGCTAAAATTTGCAAATTTCCTCATATTCAGGGTATAAAGAATATGAGTATAAAAACAAAATGGATATGGGAGAAACTGAAACTCTTAGGCCAGATCTACACCAAGCAGTATATAGCACTATGAAAGCAGTATAGAAAAGGCAGGAGCCCCACTACTGCTTTATAGCAGTATTGAAGTGCACTGACAACTGTAGGGGCCCATTGACAAATACCATATACCACTTTCATAGTGCTAGATCTGCTTGGTGTAGATCTGACCATAGATTCATCCTTCTAGCCTTTGAGCGCTTATCTCTTGAAAGTCTGTCTTTGAATCCCTCTGTATTCAACTACGGTGGTGTCCAATTAGGGTTGCCACCTCTTTTTCTCCAAAAGGCTCCTTATCTTGAACGGCTACATGGCAGGCGAATATATCATGGCCCTCTCCATGCCTGGAATAGCTGTACCTGTTGAATTGGCTGGCTCAGATGGGTGAGAAATTCATTCTAGTCCATTTTTGATAAGAATTTACCTACATTTATTGTAACATCCAGTGGAGAAAGGAAGATATTTTGGTTATTGTGGGTGATAGTTGATGGAAACAACAGTGTGGATTGGCAATGAAAGAAGCACCTACTCCAGCAAAACACTTATTATTATTATTATTATTATTATTATTATTATTATTATTATTATTGCAAATGGTGTATCATAGGCTGACCATATGAAAAGTAGAACAGGGCTCCTGTATCTTTAATAGTTGGAGAGAAAAGGGGATTTCAGCAGGTGTCATTTGTATGCATGCAGCACCTGGTGAAATTCCCTCTTCATCACAACTGTTAAAGCTGCAGGAGCCCTGCCGTCTTCTGTATCTGGTCACTCTAGTATAGCTCTTGCAGATTTATTTATTTACTAGCTGTACCCTGCCACGCGTTGCTGTGGCTCAGTCTAGTTAAATTGAAAAGAAAGAAAAGACAAAGCGGATGTTTCTAATATGTTTAATTTCACAATGCTTGTGGATATACAATATTTTTAGTTGTTCCATTGTCTGTGTAGATATAGAGATTGTCTGGTTTGCCGACTCTAGAACACGCAACATATAATTGTCCATGTGAGAAGCAATCTGTGTCTAGATCTAAACCGCACAATTCTAAAGATTGGCCCTGAGCTTTGTTGATGGTGATTGCAAACGCCAATCGAATTGGGAATTGCAATCTCTTAAATTGAAATGGCATATCTGTTGGAATCATAGGAATGTGAGGAATGAGGACATCTTCACCTTTGAAAGGTCCTGTCAAGATTGTTCCTTCTATGATGCTGCTCAGTAATTTTTTTACTGCAAGCCACATGCCATTGCAACGTTTTGTGAGAGAACATGCAAATAGGAGAGGAGGCAGAGGCAGCGGATTGGCCTGCTGTTTGGTTTTTTTAAAAGGATGTTTTTATGGTGAGGTGGTTACTGGAAACTCCTGGCAGTTACCTTTCTTCAGAACTTGTAACTGTCACAGGTGTGACATCTATATTCACTCAGCCAATTGTGAGAGAACATGCAAATAGGAGAGGAGGCAGAGGCAGTGGATTGGCCTGCTGTTTGGTTTTTAAAAAAGGATTTTTTACGGTGAGGAGGTTAGTGGAAACTCCTGGCAGTTACCTTTCTTCAGAACGTGTAACTGTCACAGGTGTGACATCTATAGTCACTCAGCCAATTGTGAGAGAACATGCAAATAGGAGAGGAGGCAGAGGCAGTGGATTGGCCTACTGGTTGGCGATGTCACAATGACCTATAAGAGCAAATAGGAGAGAACATGCAAATAGGAGAGAAGGCAGAGGCAGTGGATTGGCCTACTGGTTGGCGATGTCACAATGATCAGCAGGACTGGTTTTTAGGAGGCCTATTTCTTCGATTTTAAGACAAACTTTTGACCCCATATAGAACATAGTTACATAAAAACGCTCGCGTATTCAAATGCAACGTTGTGTCAAAATTTCAAAGCAATCGGTGAAGAACTTTCGGAGATATAACATCTGTTTCGAAAGAACATTTACATTTTTATTTATATAGATTTATTTATATATTTATTAAATTTATATACCACTCCATAGCCAAAGCTCTGTGGGCAGTTTACAAAAGTTAAAAACAGTGAACATTTTAAAAAAAAGCATACAAAATGTAAAACCATCAAAAATATAAAAACAACAGTATAAAACAACAGTATCCATTTAAACAAGCTTTCTTTCGCTAATGGATGTTACAGCATGCATTTGGTCATACGTCAAACATGGGGATTTAAAAAGGGGCAAAGTCAACCCCTCTTGGTCATGTGAAATCCATTTTAAGCAGCACTCCAAGAAATGCCTGGGAAGTGGCAGTGCTGATGTAAAAGGTCACCCACATTAGGAGCCTGTGGGACAAGATCATGAAAAGGCATTATGCGGAGCTGACAGAAACCAAACAAACGCAAAGTAAGAAATTAAAGGCAGGAGAGAAAAAGGAAATAATCTGAAATCATTGCTTTCTGTTGTTATTTCAGCTATACGTTAAAATAATTCCTGTTTATTTTAATGAATAATTTGGAGCTTTCAGTCTGCTCTTCTCATCTTTTTAAAGGCAGCAGAATATAGACAGAGTATTTCCTTTGTTTATTCCTGTCATTAGATTTGTATTTGGCAGAAAGGTTTTACAAAAGAGTATTCAAGCATCGTCAATGCATCGGACAGCTGAAGCCTTTAATTGGCACTATCCCTAGCATTTGAAGGACACTTTGGACCAGTTCCTAAGGCCTTAGCTAGACCTACCTTGTAATCCAGGATGGAGGAGGGAAGATCTTGCGTTGCGATTAACCCAAGATCCCTCTTCCGTTTACACGTGAGGTGCGTTAAATCTCTGGGAGATGGGAACTAAGGATCTGTACTACTTTGTATGGTTGTTGTTGCTGAATTAATGTTCTGCTGGTCTTGGACCGTAATAACGTGATTGATTGATTGATTGATCTACACGTGAGGTACGATGACCTCAGGAAAAGAGGTGTCACGCCCGCTATTTTTTTATATTTTAAAGGAGAAGCAGCGCACGAACACTCATGCACTGAAGGTGCATTTTTTAAAATTTAATTTAGTTTCCCCACAATGTCCAAAATGTGGAGACTATTCACAGCCACAAAGGAATGCTGACACTTCTTTCTTCATGTATCTGGCAAATGTAGAGACAGTTTAGTGAATGTGAGTGATCACCTATTGGTCATTGTCAACATTCACTAGGATTGGTAATATTATTGTCAACCATCTCCACAATTTGGACCTTCGCTATAACATCTCCACATCAAAGTCACAATGAAAGGCAGACAAAAAGAGATAAAGTGATAGGCCCGCACCATCCCATCCCTGTCACGCTGACCTTAGAGAACATTCAAGGTAGGGTATCACCGGTTATGAATCTATATATAAAAAATGCTAGGTATGTTTCCGTACAGGCTTCAGCTGATACAGGTTGCTAAGCAACAGTAAGAACATGTAACATCAGCTGATACAGGTTGCTAAGACCCTCGTCCGACTCCTCCAGGCTTTCCAATGTAATTCTACCCCCCTTTCTGCCTCTTCACTCCCCCCCCCCCATGAAGGGGGCAGCGCCACGGTCCGGAGCATGAGTGAGGCACGGCCGGGGCCCTTGGTGGCTGGGTGGGAGGCCACTCGCCTGCTGAGAGCCCAGGCCCTGGCCTAATCTCATGCAAGCTGGGCAGGCGGCTCAAGGCTGACAAGAACCCCGGGGAGAGGGGACACCTGTTCCCCTCCCCCCAACCTCCCTGCTCCCCAGGTCTGCCATTTTGCACAGCAACCCGCTCCACACGAGTGATCATGCAGAGCCGGGTCAAACCGTGGCAACGGGCCACACGCTCCGCAGTCTCGGGCTCAGCTTGGGACCACAGAATAAGCGGGCCCAAAGGGGTGGGCTCTATCCCTGGCAAGGGAGGAATCATCCCTCCCTGATCCCGGGATCCCCTGTGCGTCATGTGGACGCACAGGGATGATCTCGGGGTTCACCCCGTGATAAAGCCTGGTCTAGCTAAGGCCTAATCAGACATCTCTTAAGGACATTAGAGGAAGATGCTGAGATGCCTAGGGAAAACCTGGGAAAATTCAGGAAAAATGGTTTTTCTCACATCTCCCCCCCACCCCCACCCATATTATGCAGAAAGCAGTTCTTCTGTCACATTATTTACCTCAGACTTTCTGGTCTTGCATAATCTTGCAACATCTTTGAAGCATCTTTCATGTTGCCGATCCCATATTGATAGTCTTAGGAATTTTGCTATAGAGATATGGTAAGCAGAGAGTTACAAAGTATGAATTACGAAGGGGAAAAATAGCCATAACCAATCATGGGAAAACATGACTGTAGTATTATATTGGTTAGATGAATGATTCTATAAAACATGTTTCATCATAGTGACCTATGGTAGGGACAGATGACTCCATTGGTTTCACTTTCTCCTCCATTTGAATTTTTAAAATCTCAAATTCTTCCCACTCTGAATTTGAAGAGATTTTTCTTTTCTACACAACTGTTAAAGGTATAGGAGCCCTGTCCTCCTTTCCATATGGTCATCCTAGCATATCACCATGGGGGCTAGTAGTCTGAGAATAATTGGATAATAATATGTTTGCTTTTTCCCCCTGTTCTTTTTAAAATGATAATTGACCATTTCTTGAAGTTTGAGGTTGAAAACCCATGATGTAAGTTTTTTCCTCTCTCTCTTAACTTCCTCTAGTGTCCTTTCAGCTCTTTCGCCCCAGCTTCTCCTCCTTGTCCTGTAACTGTCACCAACTGACTTTTCTTCAACCCCTTCGCCAACATTCCGTGCCTGTCCTTTCATTATCACATGTGCATACAAACTCTCTCTCTCTCACACACACACACACTGAGGCCGTAGCTAGACCTACAGTTTATCCCAGGATCATACCGGATTCATCCCTGCCTGAGCACTGGATGCCCTGTGTGGCACTTAGATGAACATGTTTGACCCCAGAACAATCCTGGGATAAACCTTGGGTCTAGCTACAGCCTGTGTCACATGTTACATCACATGCACAGTGTAGGGCATATACATTAACCTCCCCTTTTCCTCATCCCTCTCCCTTCCTGAGCTGCCCAAAGCTTGAGCTTGGATTTTTTCAAAGTTTCAAAATTTTCAGCGTATCTACATTGCTCAAGTTTCCATTTAAGACAAAAATGAGCAAATTCAGTCCTGTAGATTTTGAGCAATAAGCCTTACGCTACTGCACTCTTATATAAGACAATGACGAATTATTATTATTATTTGTTACATTTCTAATCTGCCCAATGTTTTCTTAAGAAGAGCATTGCTGGCTAAGACCAAGACCTATTTAGGCTGGCATTGTGTTTCCAGCAGCAGCCAGTCAGATGTCTCTGTTGGTGTTTATCCCCAGCACTTACTATTATTTAGAGTGGAGGTGTTGAACTGTGAGACAAATTTGGCCCACGTGGAGTTCCATTCTGGTCTCCTGGACTTTCACAGTTGGCTCCAACTCCTTTCCCCTAACTGCCAATAATTTGATGATTCCCCAACACTTGCATGTTTTCCCCCCATTCTAAAAGTTTGAAATGCCTGTTCTAAGGCTTAGTTACTGGCCGAAAGAGTTTTATGCTAAAATATGCTGGCATTTTGGCCCTCCCCCTTTTACATTTGGCCATGCCCTTTTTAACCTTTGGCTGCATTCCATCACTGCAGCCCCTGAGAGCTTCTCTGAAATTGAATTCAGCCCCTTGGCTTAAAGAGGTTAATTTAAAGATTTAAATTAATTTAAATTGATTTAAAGATATGTTACTACTGTACAAGGAGGTTCTATTTAGCTGTCACAGCTAATTACTGTCAAAAGACCTATTCTCCATGAATGTATCCAATAGGGATGTGCTCCGCTCCGATTAGGAGCGTAGAAGCAGTAGCGGATTGGCCTGCTCCGCCTTACCCAGAGGCGGAGTAGGAGCGGACCGTGGACCCCCTAGAAGCAAGGCGAAGAGAAGCGACCATTTTTCGGAGCTCCGAGTTCAGGCGGAGCGCTCCGGTCGCCATCTTGAAAACATTTCGCCATAGGATTGCATTGCGGCAAATAATCGCGCATAACTATTTTGTTTTTGAAGCTATCGCTCTGGAAATTCTTGTGCTCAGAGAGTCGTGGATGGGGGTCATTTTGAGACCACTCTCACCTCTCTGCGTGCTGTGGTTCACGTGCAATATTTTTTTAAAAATCGGGTCAACCGCGCGGCTCAAACTGCGTTTCGGCTTTTCGCCCATAGGATTGCATTGAGGGAAAGAATCGGGGATAACTGGGGGGGGGGGTTTAAGCTATCGTTCTGAAAATTCTTGTGCACAGAGAGTCGTGGATGGGGGTCATTTTGAGACCACTCTCAACTTTCTGCGTGCTGTGGTTCACGTGCAATATTTTTTTTAAAATCGGGTCAACCGCGCGGCTCAAACTGCGTTTCGGCTTTTCGCCCATAGGATTGCATTGAGGGAAAGAATCGGGGATAACTGGGGGGGGGGTTTAAGCTATCGTTCTGAAAATTCTTGTGCACAGAGAGTCGTGGATGGGGGTCATTTTGAGACCACTCTCAACTTTCTGCATCGTACGGGTCGCGGGCTAGAAGTTTTTTAAAAATCGGCGGGAAAAATACCTTTTTCAAAGGGCTGAGGGGCAGAGTCAGCTCCCGGTCATGATGATCCCAAAGTTGGAGGAGGGCATAGGCAAAACAGGTAACTTGGGATTCTGGGAAACTTCTCTTTCTTCATCTGAACGGGCTTTTCCCCGTGTTTTTTAACACAGTAGCCCCACCAAATGCACAAACACAACCTGAAATCATATACTAAGCCAAGAATAAGAGATAGAAACACAGCACTGCTCCCCACCCTAACCTTGGTGAACAACTGAATCGATGTGGTGCAAGGGGATGAGCTCCCCTAGGGCATCTCATCGTGGACGTGCCCCCACTCTCTCCTGCACTGGAAGGCCATAGAGCCTTCCAAAGAGAGTAAAACGGTGGAGCAATGCCTATCATGAGTTGAAGTGAATGGTCACTTTTCAGTGGTAGAGCAATGCCTGTTATGAGTTGAAGTGAGCGTTTTACTTCTTCTCAGAGCTGTTGGTGGCTGTCATTGTCTTGAACTGGCAGCTACTTCCCCCTCCCCCGGGCACGTCCCCCTATTGCTGGTAAAAGACAGATATAGCCTTTTTAAAAAAATTCTTCTTGCTGTTTATTGAGCAACACTGCTGCTTTTAATTCCACCCCTCCTTTGTTTATTGATTGATTTATTCCATTTTATATGCATTACTGGCTTATCCTTGGCTCACTTCCTTATGCCCCCAGAAATGCCAGCTGCATGCCTGCCTGCCTTCCCTCCCTCCTCCCCTGCCCACCTCGCAGGGATGTTGTGTGTGGGGTGCCCGATTTTCAAAAATTCGCCAAAAATCAGGGGATGATGGGATTGCTTTGAAACTTGGCATGCGTGTGTATATCCCCATGAGGTGTCATGGTGCCAAACATGAGGTTTCTAACTTGAACAGAAAAAAAGTTGTATAATTTTTTAGCTTTCAATGCAAGCCTATGGGGGGGGGAAACGGAGCTCCGGATCCGGATCCGGAGCTCCGGGCGGAGCGGAGCGGAAGGGGGCGGAGCGGGGGCGGGGCGGAGCGGCCCGATCCGAAAAATGGCGGATCTGCAAGTGAAGCGGAGCGGGGGGTCCGTGCACACCCCTAGTATCCAATCCTCTTTTTTTAAGCATCAGACAGAGCAATCCTAACCCTCTCAGATGTACTTTCAAGGACTTCCACCAGCAGGGCACTACATTATGCAAGGGAATTAGATCTCATTACCTAGGAGCCGTAACTGGGCTCCCCCTCTCTGGGCATGGCTAGATGTCTCTCCCATTCTCAAAAAACCCACTCTTGATCGACTTCCTCTGTCTAACTACCGACCTGTCTCTCTGTTGCCCCTTGTCTCAAAGATTCTGGAACGTGTGGTCTACTCTCGTTGTCTTGACTTTCTCTCTAGTAACTCTGCTCTGGATCCCTTTCAATCTGGATTCCGTCCTTTGCATTCCACTGAAACAGCCCTTACCAAGATCACCAATGATCTTCTCACTGCCAAGTCTAAGGGCCATTATTCCGTCCTTATTCTCCTTGATCTAACTGCAGCCTTTGACACGGTTGATCACGATCTTCTCTTAGATTCCCTCCATGACCTTGGACTCTGTGGCTCTGTCTATAACTGGTTTGCCTCCTATCTAGAGGGTCGCTCTTTCAGCGTGTCGGCTAACGGCAGCTCGTCCTCCTCCTTTCCCTTTTCAGTAGGGGTTCCGCAAGGCTCAGTGCTTGGCCCGTTGCTGTTTTCTCTATACATGCTGCCCTTGGGTAAACTTATTCAATCTCATGGCCTCCAATATCACCTGTATGCCGATGACACACAACTATATCTCTCATCTCCGGAACTTTCTCCTGATGTTCACGATCGTATCTCGGCATGTCTTACAGATATCTCAGCCTGGCTGCTTCATCGCCGTTTGAAACTCAATATGGCAAAAACTGAACTGCTTGTTTTTCCTCCTAAACCTTCTCCTCACCTCTCATTCTCTCTTACTGTCAACGATGTCATGCTTACTCTGGTCAAGGAAGCTCGTAGTCTTGGCTTTATATTTGATTCCTCGCTCTCCTTTATTCCTCATATCGAGGCAGTAGCTAAATCTTGTCGTTTCTTCCTGTATAATATTGCCAGGATTCGACCATTTTTGTCTGTCTCTTCTGCCAAGACTCTCGTTCACGCACTGGTTATCTCTCGGTTGGACTACTGCAACCTCCTTCTCTCTGGCCTCCCCTCGTCTCACATCAGTCCGCTGGTCTCTGTCCACCACTCTGCCGCTAAGATCATCTTCCTGGCCCGCCGCTCTGACCATGTTACTCTGCTTCTGAAATCTCTTCATTGGCTTCCAATTCACTCCAGAATCCAATATAAACTTCTCCTGTTGACCTACAAAGCTTTTCACGGTCTAGCTCCTGCCTATCTCTCCTCTCTCATCTCACACTATTGCCCCACTCGTGCTCTTCGCTCCTCTGATGCCATGTTTCTCGCCTGCCCAAGGACCTCCACTTCCCTTACTCGGCTTCGTCCTTTTTCTTCTGCTGCCCCTCATGCCTGGAACGCTCTTCCAGAACACTTGAGAACTACCAACTCAATCACAGCTTTTAAAACTCAGCTAAAAACTTTTCTTTTCCCTATAGCTTTTAAACATTGAGTTTGTTCTGACTCTATACTGTTAGCTTCACCCTACCCGGTGCCTGTTTACACTTCCCTGTGCCTGTTTGCATTCTCTTTCCCTCCTTATTGTTTACTACAACTTTATTAGATTGTAAGCCTATGCGGCAGGGTCTTGCTATTTACTGTGTGGTCTGTGCAGCACCATGTACATCGATGGTGCTATATAAATAAATAAATAATAATAATAATAATAATAATAATAATAATAATAATAATAATAGATGTACCTGGTGTAGAGGGATGGGGGGGGTGGATCTTGCAATATGGTGATCATGAGTTCTCCCCCTCTGTTTACTCATGATGTGCAACATCCAAGAAGAAAGAGGACGTCGCGCCCGCCATTTTGTTTTTTGTTTTGTTTTTAATCGAGAAAGATTGAAGGAGCGCTCCTCCGAAAATGTAAGTGTAAAAAAAAAAATCCACTCCTTCTCCCCACCCCCGATGGGCACAGAGCTCCTGAGGAACTGCGCACCCCATGTCCGTGTCCCAGCTTCTCGCAGTTACTCATGAGGAGCCAGGACAAACTGTGACACCCGGTCACACATCCCATGGTCTCGGGATGAAACTGGGACCGCGGGGGGAAATGGCATTAAACTGTAGGGTTAGGGTTAGGGTTAGAGTTAGGGTTAGGGTTAGGATCATCCCTAAGGATCATCCCTCCCTCCCCTGGGATCCCCTCTTCTAGCCATGCCCTCCGTCTCTCAGGTCTGTCTCAGTCCCATTTTTGTTCATTTGTATTTGAAACAATAAAAGCCAAATGTGATCAAACAGATGTTCTCAAGTTCGTGATCAAACACAGAGAGAACATTAATCACGCTTCAGACTCAGCTAATCAAAACCGTTAAGAGGCTTGATAAAAGAATCCAGGTAGTAAGAGTAACTTCACAATAGAACCAAACTCTACTTCTTCCAAACTAGGTGGGTGGTCTGGGCAACAGGACTGGCATTTTTGCAAAGGCTAGAAGTTCAGCATCAAAGATTGCAATAACAAAAGGTCTTGTGGCCCCTTAAACAAGACGCTTTGTTGCTCTTGCCACAATAGACTAATGCAGCTACCCTCGAGAAAGGATTGCAAAGTGATTTATATGTCACATAAACTTTCTGATCTTAACAGCAGATTCATTGACTTTCATTTTTTTACAGTGCAACCCTATGTATGTTTAGACAAACAATGGACTCCTACAAAGCCCATGATTCCCTAGCCAGCATGGGTAGCTGGGGAATGCTGGGAGTTGTAGGACACTTTTTCTGTCAAAATATGCACAGGACTGTGTCCTTAATATGATGACAAATGTGTTCTATGAAGACTAACCCTGTGCCCATTTCAATTCTAGATGTGGTTTCTAGGATGTAGGAAATACAGGTTAAAAGCCTTGTATGAGTCATCAAGCTTACAAGATGGCAGCTTTGAGTGATAGATTATTCACGAGCCTGATCTTGCTGACAAATAGAAAGAATGGGATAATATTAAAACAAAATACATCACTGGCATTTGAGAGACAGTGTGGTGAAGTGCACAGTTTGAGATTTGGAGCAGAGAGATGAGATTTCAAATCCCTCCTTAGTCATGAAGGCCACTAATAGTCTTAAGAGAAGTCACTATCACTCACTCTAATGGGATAATTCCATGCAGGCCACCCTGTGCTATGTTAACCAGTTATTCATCACCTCAAAAGAGGAAATGCATCGCCCAAAAAAGAAGATACATTTTCATCACATTTGCATAATTTAAATAGGGGGGAATCTATAATTGAAATAGAAATAAACATCATCAGCTTCATTCTGTTACCATACCCTGCTGGCTCTTCAGCCTGTCCCTAGGAAATGCAAGCAAGCATGGCACATAGAGAGAGTCCTAGGGTTTTGTGTACAAACAATGCTCTCTCACACACACACTCTCTCTCAGCCCTGGTGAGCAGCCCACTGTTCAGAATGCTCCTTGTTCTGTTCTCTCACAAGCAAACCACGCAAGATCTTTGATATAAATTTGCAGAAACACTCTGAAGCATAACGTGCAAGTTGCCATCACTTTTTTTTCATTATGGGAATGGACTTGCAGCCCAGGTGGCCACTAGGGATGTGCTCCACTCCGCTTCGAATCGGAGAATCAGAAGCGAATTGGCCTGCTCCGCCTTGCCCAGAGGCAGAGTAGAAGCGAACCGGGGACCCGTAGAAGCACAGCGAAGAGAAGCGCCCATACGCGGAGTGCTTCTCTTTTCGCGGTGCGATCCGATCACCATTTTGAAAAATTTCGCCCATAGGATTGCATTGCAGAAAAGAATAGGGGATAACTGTGTTGTTTTTTAAGCTATTTTTCTGAAACTTCTTGTGCTTAGAGAGTCGTGGCTGGGGGTCATTTTGAGCCTACTCTCAGCTCTCTTCGTGCTGTGGTTCACTTGCTAGAATTTTTTGAAAACATCCGTTAAAAACAGCGGGAAAAGGTACCTTTTCGAAGGGCTGACGGGCAGAGTCAACTCCTGGTCATGATCACATGATTCCAAAGTTGGAGGAGGGGATAAGCAAAATGGGTAACTTGGGATTCTGGGAACTTATCTTTCTTAGTCTGAACGGACTTTTCCCAGTGTTTTTTAAAACAGTAGCCCAACCAAATGCACAAACACAACCTGAAATCATACACTAAGCAAATAAATAACAGATAGGAAATACAGCACTGCTACCCACCATAACCTTGGGGAACAACTGAATAGATGTGGTGCAAGGGGATGAGCTCCCCTAGGGCATGTGGACGTGCCCAGTGCACTCTCCTGTCCTTGGAGGGCCATCAGAGCCCTCCAAAGGTAAACTCGTGGAGAAGCAATGCCTTTCATGAGTTGAAGTGAAAGTTTGCTTCTTAAAGACTTGTCCCTAGATAGGGACAGTCAAATTGGCGCAATTATCCCCCTCCCCCTGGGCATGTCCACTCCCCTCTTACTGGTAAAAGACAGATATAGCCTTTTGTAAAAAAAATATTCTGTTGTTTATTCAGCAACACTTCTGCTTTTAATTCCACCCCTCTTTTGTTTATTTATTTATTTATTTATTTATTCCATTTTATATGCATTACTGGCTTTGAAACTATCCTTGGCTCACTTCCTTATGCCCCCAGAAATGTCTGCTGCCTGCCTGCCTTCCCTCCCTCCTCCCCTGCCTGCCTCGCAGGGATGGTTTGTGTGTGTCTTGCTTTGACTCAGGGGAGAAGTCCTTCCTGCGCTCAATTAGACTTTTGGAAGTTCCAAATCAATTTTTCAAGTGTGGAAGAAGATTCATATTTAGGTTTATGTCTACTCCCCAATTCATGGCATGTTGGGATTTCCTTTGAAATGGCCCCATTGAGCTGTCTGCAGCTTTAAATCCCTGAGATACTGGGGTGTCCGATTTTCATAAATTCCCCAAAAATCAGGGGATGATGGGATTGGCTTTAGTCTTGCCATGAATGTGGCTCTAGATGGCATCTGTGGGGGTGCCTGCTTCAATTTTTTTTATCTGTCAAAATGTCGGAGAACAGTCCATGTCTGCAAATGGGGTGTCTGATTTTCATAAATTCCCCCAAAATCAGGGGATAATGGGATTGGCTTGAGTCTTGGCATGCAGGGCGGAGCCGGACGTCATGACGGGTAAGGTCTCTTCTTGAGAGCTCCCGAAGGGGGGATCTGAAAAGCTAATTATCTCATCTAAAAAGGCATGGGTCGTTAATGAAAGTGAAGGAGGAGGATTATGATTGTTAAGAGAGGGTGAAAATCCTGTTTTTTTGGAAGCAGACTCAGAATAAGGAGGAGAAAAACAGCCCGTTCTCTGGCTGCAAGCAGACGGAAGGAGGGGGGAGCAGAAAGCGAAACTAACTTTGGAATGTTAGAGCTCTCCTGTCTTCTAGTCTGATAAAGTGATGATTTATATACTCCTAATCTGAAAGAAAGGTTTAATTGGCAGTAAATTCACCCCTCTAAAAAAAAAAAAAAAAGAGCATCGAAGAATAAGTGTTTATCTGCGTAAGAAGAGAGAGACGCGGTGGATTGTAATCGGGACAGTGACTGAGAGTTAAAAATAGATCCATGCCGTATATCAGAAAAAAAAGGAAAAAAACCCCGGGGAAGGCTACTTGGCAAAGAATTCATCCTTCTAACCATAATTTGGCCCGTCTTGAGAAAGTGTCTGTAGAAAAAGACTTACAAAGTTCTGGAAGTGATTCAGACGGATCTATCAAAATGGCTGAGGGTTCTGGCACGGAGCCAATTTCAGCTGCACTGGAAGAATTGAAGGAATTGATTCTAGATAGCACGGCCACTCTGAGCAAGAAGATGGATATAAATGAAAAAAATGCAGCTTCACGAATGGGGGTGCTAGCAGATAAGATCGCAGCTAATGATAGAGAGATAAAGAAGCTAGATGTGGAAGTTAAAGCACTTGTGAAAAAACAGGATGTCTTTGAAAAAAGTTGTGAGCTAAAATTTCAAAGTCAAGATCTACAGCTGATCCGACTTCAAGATCAGGAGCGGCGTTGCAATGTACGCATTAAACAATTTGTTGAAGAACCAGGAGAGGATTTGAGAAAAATAGTTTTGAAGTGGTTCAACGATATGATGCCAGATCTGGATATAAAAGACTGTGATATTGAAAGGATCCATAGAGTGGGAGGAGCAAAGTATAGAGGATCAACCAGAGACATTTATGTGAGATTTGGTAGTTACTACAAAAAAGAGCAAGTGATGAAGAAATTGAGGGCTATGGTCATGATTAAATATAAAGGCAAAACAGCGCAAGTATTCAACGATCTTTGTCAGCAAACACTCCAATGGAGGCGCAGCGTTAAGCAAATAACTGAAACGTTAACAAAAAATACAGTGAGATATGCTTGGGGTTACCCAGTTTTTTTAAAGTTTTCCTATGCTGGGGGTGAACATAGAGTAACCTCACTGGAGCAAGGCAAGGAGCTGCTGAAGAGATTGGGGTTATGTAATGATGCAAGTTTTGGAGCTGGAGATGAGAATGGAGCCGTAGCTGGGGCGTCTGGGACGGGGTAAAAGCGGAATGTTGTTATGAGATAATTAATATGATAAGTAGTTAAATACAGGGATCGTGCCGTTATGGCGGGGCGCCGCCTCCCCCCTCTCCCCTAAGTTAGATGGCCGGAGTAATAGACTCACGGGGATATGGGGAGGGGGAAAGTAGTGGGGGGAAAGAGGGGTTGGGGGGTTCATTAGGGTGGGAGGGAGGGGGATGAAGGGGGGTTCAGGGTTTATTTTTATATTTGGTGTTGTATATGTTTATGAGTTGCAGAGCACACGGGATCGGAAGGAAAATCAAAAGGGTGATTATGAATAAGAATATTAAAGTATCAACGCTCAATGTTAAAGGTCTGGGGGCAGTCGTGAAAAGGAGGAGAATAGAACAAATGTTAAATAAAGAAAGATCGGATATTATTATGTTGCAAGAAACACACCAAAAATTTGATGGCGTAAATGAAATCCGGACAAGGTGGTCTGTTTATTATGAGAAGTCATTAGGGACGTCAAAGAAAAATGGAGTAGCAATTTTGATTTCAAAAAAAAGTGGATTCATATTGGAAACTGTAAGAAAGGATGATAATGGTAGATATCTTATGATAAAGGGGAAAATAGAAAGTGAACAATATACATTAGTAAATGTTTATGCCCCTAATGAGAGACATAGAGAGTTTTTTATGAATTTATTTAATGAAATAGAGGAGTTTAGGGAAGGATATCTAATTTTAGCTGGGGATTTTAATATGGTAATGAATAATAGAGTGGATAGATCAAACCCCTCAAATGTGGAAAAAAGAAATAATATTACTATATTGAATAAACTAGTAAAAGAAAAAGATTATGTAGATTGTTGGCGTTTACTGAATGGCTTGAATCCGGGATTTTCTTATTACTCCTCAGTTCATCAGACATACTCTAGAATAGATTATATAATGGTTTCAAAAGAGTTTGCAAGTAAGGTATGTAAAATGGAAATGGGGGTAATAAAGGTAATGGACCATGCATTGTTAAGTTTAGAATTTACAGTTAAAAAGAATTATAAGGAAGCGTTTAGGTGGAAACTAAACACAAAACTTTTGAAGTATAATAAGGTGGTAGAAAAAATGCAAAGAGAAATGATAGAGGCTTGGGAAATTAATGAGAAGGGAGGAACGTCAAGGGCAGTAGTTTGGGATACCATGAAGGCAGTATCGAGAGGGATATGTATTAGAGAAATGTGTAATTTAAGAAGGCAACAAGTAGCAGAGCAGGAACAATTGGAGGAAGAGATTAAGAAAATGGAGAAAGATTATTGGCAACATAAAAATAAATATAAATTAATAGAAATACAGGCAAAGAAAAAACAATTAGAAAATTTAAATTTAGAGGAGGTTCAAAAGAATTTAATATATATGAAAAGGGAGTATTTTGAAAACAGTAACAGGAATTCTAAAGTGCTTGCCAGGCTCACACAAAAAGAAAAAGCCAGGAACGGGATAGGGATTTTGAAGGATAAACAAGGGAAGTATTGTCATACAATGAAGGATAAAGTAAAGATTTTTCAGGAGTTTTATCAGGAATTGTATAAGGGAAAGGATACTCAAAAACAAAAGTTGGAAGCTTATATAGAAAAATATATAAAGAAGAGAATAAAAATAGAGCATAAAGAGTTAATGGAGAAGGTAATAACGCAAGGAGAAGTAGAAGAAGTAATTGAGAACCTGAAGCCGGGTAAATCACCGGGGGTAGACGGTTTAGGACCAGAATATTATAAGGTTTTTAAAGGAATTTTAATACCAAAATTAATAAATTTGTATAATTCCATATTGGAAGGGGATAGAATGCCAGAATCATGGGAACACTCATTAATAATTTTAATACCAAAACCAGATAAAGATTTGACTGTCCCTGATTCATATAGACCTATTTCATTAATAAACCAAGATGCTAAACTTTTTTCAACTATCTTAGCAAGGCGGTTGAATAAATTTATAGAGGAATATATAGGGGAGGATCAATGTGGATTTGTGGCAGGTAGACAGATGCCTAATTTAGTGGGAAGAGTATTAAATGCAATACAGGTGATAAATAAGTCTAGGGTTAAAGCGGGAATTCTGGCATTGGATATTTTTAAGGCTTTTGATTGTGTGAGCTGGCAAGCTTTAAAGATGGTTATAAATAAAATGGGG
Source organism: Elgaria multicarinata webbii (assembly GCF_023053635.1). NCBI lineage: Eukaryota > Metazoa > Chordata > Lepidosauria > Squamata > Anguidae > Elgaria > Elgaria multicarinata. The sequence goes on along the minus strand of NC_086178.1, from coordinate 99,367,532 downwards.
TTTGGAAATAAATTTAAAGCGATAATAGAACAGTTATACTCTCAAAATACAGCCGTAGTGGTAGTGAATGATGGTGTGACAGATAAGATACGACTAGCCAGAGGGACAAGGCAAGGTTGTCCACTCTCACCAGTCCTATTTGTAATGGTAATGGAATTATTGGCGAATGCAATACGAGAAGATGAGGAGATTGAAGGAATAGGTAGTATGAAGGAAATTAAATTGAATATGTTTGCAGACGACACGTTGTTGACGATAAAGAATCCAATAGAGAAGATGGGGAGAATTAAACAACAATTGAGAGAATTTGAGGATATTACAGGGTTAAAAATAAATTGGTCTAAATCAGAATTGATGTTGTTTAATTATACTAAAAAGGAAGAGAAGGATTGGGAAGAAAAGGGAAGAGAAATTAGAGTTAAGAATCAGATTAGATATTTGGGAATAAAAATTACGCAGAAATTAGAGAGTTTAGAGAAAGAGAATTTAAATGTGTTAAAAAAAGAGATTTTAGCAAAATTGGAAAAATATAAAAGGTTAAATTTATCTTGGTTTGGAAGAATAGCATTAATAAAAATGAAGATTTTAGCAAAGATTAATTTTGTGTTCAGGATGCTACCAATAAAAATTTCAGAATTAGAGCTAAAAAGTTGGCAAAGGATTATAAATAATTATTGTAATGGTGATAAGAAAGCGAGGGTAAATAAAAGTAAATGGTATTTGAGCCAAAAAAAGGGAGGATTGGGTCTCCCGAATATTAAATTATATTATGTAGCTAATAGATTAAGATATATAGTGGAGGCAATTACAGGATTAGGGGAATTAGATTGGATGGAAGAAAAAATTACGAGTAATATAGAGACTAAATTGGAAAATGTATTTTTTATGGAAAGGAAAAAAAAATGGGTGGAAAGTATAAATAACCCGCTCTTGAGGTTTCACTGGGAAATTTGGAGTAAATATAAAGGGGAGCTGCTTCCGAGCGGCTCTCCTTTGTCACCGGTAATAATGTTGAAGAATTTCCCGGAGGAATTAAAGAGTAGATTAAGTAAAGTTTTAATAGAAAAAAATAAAATGAAATTAAAGGATTGGTTAAGAGGAATGAGTACAAGAGAGGATATGGAAGAGGTTTTGAAGGATAAAAAATTAACTTGGTTAAATTATAGGCAATTAGAACAGTGGACTAAAAAGTGGGTAAGAGATAATGGAGAGTGTAGAGAATTAACAAAGTTTGAGGAACTAATAGTTAAGAAAGATAATGAAAGGGAGAAAAGAACAGTGTTAAAAGGGTTGATGAGTGAAATATATAGAATATTGGTAGAGAAAGGGATGGTGGATAATTCGGGTAAAATGGTTTGGGAGACAGATTTGAAGGTACAAATAGGACAACAGGGTTGGGAGGGATTATGGAAACAAAGAGCGTTGAGAAATATGTCAGTAAGAATAAAAGAGAATTATTATAAAATTGTATGGAGGTGGTACCTAACTCCGGTTAGATTGAATAAGATAAACAATCAGCAATCAGAAAATTGTTGGAGAGGTTGCGGGGTTAAAGGAACGTATTTGCATATGTGGTGGGAATGTAACTATGTTCAGAAATTGTGGAAGATGGTGTTTTTGGAGATTGAAGAAATTGTGGAAATGAAGATAGAACGAACACCAAAAGTTGCATTGCTGTCACTATTTGAAGAAGATTTTAAATGTAAAAAGGAAACTAAGGAACTGATAACGAATTTGTTGATTGCAGCAAGATTGATTGTAGCTAGGAACTGGAAGATTCAAGGGGAATATTCTATTGAAGAATGGTATAAAGAAGTATGGGATATAGCTATTAATGATAAATTAACAAGTAATATTAAATGGAGAAGAGGTATAGCTAAATCAAATGATTTTGAAGGAATTTGGAAACAGTTCCTAATATTTGTGTTTTCAAAAGGAAGTGGGAAACCACCAGCAGAAGAAAGTATGAGATTCTGGAATCAGGAATGAGATCCCGAGGTGGGGGGTGCACTTGTAGGTTATTTTGATTATGTTATTAAGATAAGATTTTGTATTCAAATTGAACATTATGTAGTATGTTGTTGTTGTTGTTGTTTTTATGTGAATGTAAATGTGTATGTTTAAGTATTGTAGAAAATAAAAAAAATTATAAAAAAAAAAAGAGTCTTGGCATGCATGTGTATCCCTGGATAATCTATCATGGTGGCGAGTTTGAGGTTTCTAACGTGCAAATTGACGGAGATATCGAAAGGGGTGTGAATTGGGGTGAGTTAAAAAGTTAGAGTTAAAAGGTTAGAGCCACGCCAAAAATCAGGGGATGATGGGATTGGCTTGAGTCTTGCCATGAATGTGGCTCTAGACAGCATCTGTGGGGGGTGCCCGCTTCAATTTTTTTTATCTGTCAAAATGTCATCTGCATGCACAGCAGGGAGCCCAGGCCTCGCACCGGGCTAAACCCTCGTCTAGCAACGGCCTCAGTCTACATGGGGCAATAGCAGGACGTTTGTGAACTGTTGTGCAATCTAGAATATGGCCATGTAGAGGCTTCTCAGCAGATAAATTGAGATGGAAACCTAACCCCCAATTGCAATCAACTATGAGAGTTGAAACATTTAACAGGAATACATTTGGGGAACTGATTTGATCTCTGATAACAACCAGCTCCCAGGATAATGGATTTTAGCCTTATATATTTATAACCATAACATCTCTTATTTTTAAAAAAGTGTTCTAAAATCAGTTTCAGATTTGTTTTGCTGCATCCAGTATGTTCCAGTCTGCTGTGCAACAAGCACATCTGGGGGTAGACTCATCCGCCACCTGGCCACTTCAGATGAATTGTGCTAAATATTCATCCCTAATGAAAAATAAAACAAAGTTGAGTTTTTTATGTGGTTAAAAAGCACACCATTCATTTTGTTTATTACGTAGATGCTAAGTTCTGAGTCATATGAACTTGTGTTTTCTTGTTGCCTGAAAATCTCACAGCAGAAGGAAGGCAATCAGTGGCTAGATAAAAGGTCTATGACCCAAACAGTTGCATATAAGAGAACAGTTCATTTTTTATCAGAGATTTATTTGTTTATTTATTACATTATTATACCGCCCAATAGCCGGAGCTCTCTGGGCGGTTCACAAAAATTAAAACCATAATAAAACAACCAACAGGTTAAAAACACAAATACAAAATACAGTATAAAAAGCACAACCAGGATAAAACCACGCAGCAAAATTGATATAAGATTAAAATACAGAGTTAGAACAGTAAACTTTAAATTTAAGTTAAAATTAAGTGTTAAAATACTGAGAGAATAAAAAGGTCTTCAGCTGGCGATGAAAAGAGTACAGTGTAGGCGCCAGACGGACCTCTCTGGGGAGCTCATTCCACAGCCGGTGTGCCACAGCAGAGAAAGCCCTCCTCCTAGTAGCCACCTGCCTCACTTCCTTTGGCAGAGGCTCACAGAGAAGGGCCCCTGTAGATAATCGTAAGGTCTGGGCAGGTACATATGGGAGGAGGCGTTCCTTCAAATAACCTGGCCCCAAACCATTTAGGGCTTTGAATGTCAATACCAGCACTTTGAATTGGGCCTGGACCTGGACTGGCAGCCAATGAAGTTGTAAAAGGACTGGCGTAATGTGATCTCACCGGCCAGTCCCTGTTAGTAGGCGGGCTGCCCTGTTTTGTTTTATCCCGTTCACACCTTTGGACCAAACACAGAAGTCTGGACATTGGCCAGATCTATGCATAGATCCATTCCATAGCAAGACAAGAAAGGATAACAGTGGATGGCTGAAGCCAAGTTGGAGCAGGAACATTCTGTTCAGGACTGTGCCTGGCCTAACCTGTCCGGGAAAGATTTATAGAGGGCTCTAAGCCAATTCAAAGATCTGACCAAGGGTCAGTTATTGTCTTGGAACTCCTGAAATTATCATCTATCCTAAAGTGATATTTCAAGGTGAATTTTTAGGTTCCTACAAAGGCAAAACATCAGAGGAATGGCAAAGGAAGTAACAAGAGTTTGGTGAAAGCTAGTGAAATTTCTCAGATGGGTCTCATACATTCCTTCCTGTAACCTAAGGAAAGGTTGAATGCTTTCCAAGCTTTCTAGATTAGTTGACTCATGAGGGTGGCCAGATGTCCTACTTTAGAGAGGGCAGCCCCAACAACAAGTACTGGTTTCAAGCCAGTTTCACTTGGCACTGATAATCTGTGAATTAATGTTGCTCCCATCATGTATAAAGATACAGGAACTGCGGTGAAGGAAACTTGATAATGTCTAATTTGGCCCATAAGTATTGATATAGCTAGCATATTTCCAAGTTAGTCATTCACTTTCTTTATGCTAATAACAAGGCTGGTCAAGTTATTTTTGAACCTGAGGCAGAAAATCACACCAGCGCCTTTCTTCCCTAAGGATGTCTTGAGAATTTCATTTTTATTTGTTTTAACTCAGATTTACTGTGGTAATAATCCTGAATGTGAACAAGAACACAGCTTTCAAAACAAAGCTCATGCGTTCTTGAGCTTGCATTCATATTCGCAAATTGCATGCTTTTTCAAGGGAAAAATGCACATTATCACACATTTATGGTGGGGGGAGTGCACTTTTGGAAACGCACTTTCAAAAAAATGTAGACCTAAATGCACCTTTTCACCATTCAAATGAAAAGAAAAACAGATTGCAACCGAAAACAGGAGAAATGCAGTCCAAGCTTTGAAGTGGAACTTGGAGAATCTTGTGAGCTCGAGCATCGTGGATTCCCCCATCCCTTCCCAACATGAAATATAAACTTCTCCTGTTGACCTTCAAAGCTTTCAATGGTCTAGCTCCTGCCTATCTCTCCTCTCTCATCTCACACTATTGCCCCGCTCGTGCTCTCCGCTCCTCTGATGCCATGCTTCTCACCTGCCCAAGAACCTCTACTTCCCTTACTCGGCTTCGTCCTTTTTCTTCTGCTGCCCCTTACGCCTGGAACGCTCTTCCAGAACACTTGAGAACTACAAACTCAATCACAGCTTTTAAAAATCAGCTAAAAACTTTTCTTTTCCCTATAGCTTTTAAATATTGAGTTTGTTCTGACTCTATACTGTTAGCTTCACCCTACCCGGTGCCTGTTTACACTTCCCTGTGCCTGTTTGCATTCTCTTTCCCTCCTTATTGTTTACTACAACTTTATTAGATTGTAAGCCTATGCGGCAGGGTCTTGCTATTTACTGTGTAATCTGTACAGCACCATGTACATTGATGGTGCTATATAAATAAATAATAATAATAATAATAAATAATAATAAAATGACTAGTAATTCACTGTCCTTTTATGACACCCCAAATCAGCTGCCTAAGGTTGCCAGCTCACTTTGTCAAATGGTAGGGCCGCCCTGGCTAATAGTTTGCACTGGCTTCATGTGGTCTAACCTTTGCTATTTTCTATTTTGTAAACCTTCTACCGAGAAAGTATCATGGCAACACTCAATTAGAAAGGCAAATGATTCATAGCATAAAAAGTATAATGACATAAAGCAAATTTGAAAGTTCAAAACAATTTCCAATTTGCAGTCTAACAGAGCAAATGTTGCCAAATAGCATCATTAGCATTTACATTTCAAAAGGACACCATATGTATCTAAGAGGTATTGATTCTTGCCCTCCATTGGAAGGGAAATTAAAAACCAAAGAAGGGGTAACAGAATGGGATGAGATGTACATGGAATACTTTTAACTAACATGAAGGGACTAGAAAACACATACCTGCTAAAGCTGCCCATCTCTTCTTAGAGTTAAAACTCAGATATGAAATAATAGCATATCATTTTGAAAGGGTACCGGATACACAAACACAGCTGGTGACAGACACAAATGAATTTGTCAATTTTGGTTTCTCTTGGGGGGGGCAGGGTGTATAGACCTTCAGTTCCATTTATCTTGCACTTTGTGAATGATTCTTTTAAAGTTGCATGAAAAGTCATAAGTAAGTCAGTGCAGATTCCAATACAGGCATTTTTTTCATGCATTGCTGCCTAAATGATAGGGATGTGCTCCGCTTCTAATCAGACCGGAGAAGCAGTAGCGGAGCGGGGGGCTTCGCCTGCCCTTAAGGCGAGGGCGAAGAGGATTGGGGGGCCGACGAAGAGGATCGAGGTGAAGGCGGATCCTTCGCCTCGATCCGGAGCTCCGCCGGAAAGGTAAGTGGGGTTTACCGGGCCCTGCCGCTGTCGCTGTCGCCCATGCGGCGACGGCAGCAGGGCCCAGTAACGCCCCCTGCCCTCCTCTCCCTTACCTGCCTCCATCCGCGGTCCGTCAGCATCTCCAATTGAGCCCGTGGTTCCAGCAGGAAGTCTGGGCCGCACTTGCCTTCTTCTTAAATTCACTATTATATCTAGTAGACAGACCCTGAGGAGGTGGAGACCAAAGCAATTGCCTCAGGCCTCATACATGGGCCACCCCCACCTTGACAAATGATACGCTCCAGCTCAGCAGGTGGGGGGATGGCATTAAAACAGGGTGTACTGAGAAGGACAGGTATCTCAAATGGACATTCAACCTCTGGGTCTTTTGGGCCTTAGCTAGATGGGGTGAAATCCTGGGGCAATTCCCTGGATCATCCCTGTGCATTCACATGATGCACAGGGGATCCCAGGATCAGGGAGGGAAGATCCCTCCCTTGCCCTGGGATCTCACCCTACCCTTTGAGCCCAGTTTTTCCACGGTCCCGGGCTGAGCCCGAGACCGTGGAAAGTGTGGCTGGGCATTGCAGTTTGTCCCGGCTCCTCGTGGTTACTCGCAAGGAGCCAAAACCTGTACAAGGGGTGCAGAGCTCCTCAGGAGCACTGTGCCTATCAGGGGGTGGGGCACACGAGCGCTCATGTGCATCGTCCCCTTTAAGAAAACAAAACAAAATGGCAGGTGTGACGTCTCTTCCTCTGAGGTCGTTGTGCACCACGTGTGAACAGAGGGGGAGATCTTATGACAAAAATATCACGAGATCTTCACCCCTCCATCCCACTAGAACGGTAGGTCTAGCTAAGGCCTTGGTGTCTTAAAAATGCTGTGGGCCAGAGTGCTTTCGGAGAAGCACTCAAGGGCCTGATTCCATGAAGCCAAAGGCAAAAGAGGTGGGGGCGCAAACTACCAAAACCACCAGCAGATTGTAGCTTAAAGCGCTTACTGCAAGAAACTAGGAAAGGCACTTTGACCCTTCAGAATGAGGACAAACCAGTGTAAAACCTGCAGAACCACCAATTGATTGGCAGACAGGGGACGGGAGGCTGGGAAAGGGGCCGTGGCCATCTAGGGAAACCCAGAGGGTGAGAGTGGGACCTCGGATGGCTGGATTTAGTCCTTGGGCCTGAGGTTCATCACCCCTGCTGTAGACCCAAGGATCCTACCAGTTCCTTTCTTTCTCTCTTTTTCTTCTCACTCTCCCTTTGCACTGAGAACTACTTGAAGGTAGACAAGAAGACAGATGCAAAGAAGAGTGGAGGCAGAAGTGGAGGTGGTTTACCACATGGATGGATGTACTGGAGGAGGTGAAAAATGAGGGTTTCCTCTCATTTGAAATTGAAAACTTCATTTAATAAGGTAAACGAGGCCATGAATGTCTGTGTGCTAACCTTGATTTTAATTTTATTGAGCTTAATGAGATCACAATATTCATAAAGGAAGGAGCTTCTTGAATATGTTTGTTTAAAAATGGGCAAGCCTCCTGTATTGTACTTGATTACGGTGTTCAGACGTATGACCTAGTCTTACCTTACACACTATTTATCTTCAAAATCATGTCTGCTTAACTCAATAGACCTTGCAAATAAAGCAACCTTGGGGTGGCAGAATTTTAGCAGGATCCTTCTGATAACTCTCCAAGAGAAAATAAATCAGGCATAATGTGCCTTAAGCTTATATTTAGACTTCTTGCAAAAGATAATAATAATCTGATCATCAAAGTGAAATGTATAGGAAGTGGAAAGAGAAAGTATCAGCAAACATCTTCTTAAGAAAAAGGTTCCCAGGCATAATAATGTACTTCGTATGGTTGCTATGCTAAGGGTTTGAGGGCATGCTTAGCTATCATTTTAGGAGGCTACAGGAGGAGTTGAGATAAGACGTGGGGATTTCATTTAGGGACCCCATATCTCTATAATTTCTCCACTGTCTCAAAAAAGATAGCTGCATTTCAAGATCTTATATCAGGTTAGGATCTGTTTTGGGATGGGTGAATCAGCGAAACTCAAGCTTGTTGAGGTTCTACAAATTCTAGGCTGCAGCCCATTTCAACTCATCCTCATTGACTGCTTCGTTTTCTACTTTTGCATAAAACTTTCCAGGCCTGTTTTTCCAAGTGTATGCTTCAGCTGTGTGCGTTCTAAAAAATGTGTTCATTTTCTCCCATTTATTGACGTGTGCTTGCACATATTTTTCAAAACCGCACATTTCCCCACCCACCCCGACACAATTTTGTTTGTTCTGTGAATTACGTCACAAGCTCAAAAATGTACAGACTTTGACCACAGATTGCATTCGGGACTGCATGTGGAGTTGCAAACTGGGTAAATTCTGAACAAAAATTCACTGCAAGAAATTCCTCATGCATCCTTAGATCCATTTCATATGTTCCTCTTGTGCTGTTTCAAGGATTTCCAATACCGTGTTTACAGTCACAAATGTTTACACATAAAAAGTTCCAAATATTTATGGGGTGGGGGTGGTAAGGAGATGACTCAACAAGAGAGGTCCAAACCAGAAGCCAACAAAACAGTCATAAACACAACAAATTGTGCAGATATTCCCCAATACCATTTCTCACCCACCGAAGGTATTTCTGCAAAGGCCTAAAAGTGATCAGATAGTTCTTACAACTTTGAACCCCTCCATTACTTTTCTGGGCCAGCCCGTACTAGTAATGTTCTAGGTGCAGTTGACTTCATTTGGAGACGATTGATTCTACACACAAAGGGACTCATAACCATTGACAGTGGGGGAGATATTGCTGCAGTTCAGTAGCAAAGCACATACTTTGCATTCAGGAGGTCCTCAATTTAATCCCCAGCTTCTCCAGGTAGGGCTAGGAAAGGGTCCTGCCTGAAACCCAGGAGAGCCACAGCCAGCCAGTGTTGAAATACTGGGCTAGATGGACCAATGAGCTGACACAGTATAAGGCAGCTTCCTATGTTCCTATGATCTGGGCTTCTTACATTGCTGGAGTGATGCAGGAAAGAGCCCCATTGCAATGTCTTCCACTCCTACACCACCAGTATGGCACTGGAAGAAGGATGTCATTTCTAGGCATGTGCTCCGCTCTGATTAGGAGCGGAGAAGCAGTAGCGAATTGGCCTGCTCCGCCTTACCCAGAGGCGGAGTAGAAGCGGACCGTGGACCCCTAGAAGCAAGGCGAAGAGAAGCGGTTATTTTTCGGAGCTCCTCTTTCAGGCGGAGCGCTCCGATCGCCATCTTGAAAACATTTCGCCCATAAGATTGCATTGCGGGAAATAATCGCAGATAACTGGGTTGTTTTTGAAGCTATCGTTCTGAAAATTCTTGTGCTCAGAGAGTCGTGGATGGGGGTCATTTTGAGACTACTCTCACCTCTCTGCATCATGCGGGTCGCGTGCTAGAATTGTTTAAAAATCGGGTAAACAAACGGACAGCGCGGGTCAAATGGCGGTTTTCGCCCATAGGATTGCATTGAGGAAAAGAATTGGGGATAACTGGGTTGATTTTTAAGCTATCATTCTGAAAATTCTTGTGCACAGAGAGTCGTGGATGGGGGTCATTTTGAGACTACTCTCACCTCTCTGCGTGGTGTGGGTCGCGCGCTAGAATTTTTTTAAAAAAATGGCGGGAAAAATACCTTTTTCAAAGGGCTGAGGGGCAGAGTCAGCTCCCGGTCATGATCACATGATCCCAAAGTTAGAGGAGGGCATAGGCAAAACGGGTAACTTGGGATTCTGGGAAACTTCTCTTTCTTAATCTGAACAGACTTTTCCCAGTGTTTTTTAACACAGTAGCCCCACCAAATGCACAAACACAACCTGAAATCATATACTAAGCCAATAATAAGAGAGCACTGCTACCCACCCTAACTTTGGGGAACAACTGAAAAGATGTGGTGCAAGGGGATGAGCTCCCCTAGGGCATCTCATTGTGGACGTGCCCCCACTCTCTCCTGTACTCGAAGGCCATCAGAGCCTTCCAAAGAGAGTAACCCGGTGGAGCAATGCCTATCATGAGTCAAAGTGAGCGTTCTACTTCTCTCTTAGTGGTGGAGCGATGCCTATTATGAGTTGAAGTGAGCGTTTACTTCTCAAGTTCTTCTCAGAGCTGTTGGTGAAGCAATGGCTTTCTTGAGCTGAACTGGCAGCTGCTTCCCTCTCCCCCGGGCACGTCCCCCTATTACTGGTAAAAGACAGATATAGCCTTTTTTTTAATGTTCTTCTTGTTTTTTATTCAGCAACACTGCTGCTTTTAATTCCACCCCTCCTTCGTTTATTTATTTATTTATTCCATTTTATATGCATTACTGGCTTATCCTTGGCTCACTTCCTTATGCCCCTAGAAATGTCTGCTGCCTGCCTGCCTGCCTGCCTTCCCTCTCTCCTCCCCTGCCCGCCTTGCAGGGATGTTGTGTGTGTGTGGCTTTGACTCAGGGGAGAAATCCTTCCTGCGCTCACTTGGAATTTTGGAAGTTCCAAATCCATTTTTCAAGTGTGGAAGAAGATTTCATAGGTTTATCTCTACTCCCCAATTCATGGAATGTTGGGATTTCCTTTGAAATGGCCCCATTGAGATGTCTGCAGGTTTAAGCCCCACCAAAAAACATGGGATGATGGGACTGCCTTGAGTCTCGGCGTGCGGCGTATGTATCCCTGGATGAGCTATCATGGTGGTGAGTTTGAGGGGTTTTTTTAACGTGCAAATTGACGGCGCTATTGGAAAGGGGTGTGAATGGGTGTTGGATTTTCATAAATTCCCCAAAAATCAGGGGATAATGGGACTGCCTTGAGTCTCAGCGTGCATATGTATCCCTGGATAAGCTTTCATGGTGGCGAGTTTGAGGTTTCTAACGTGCAAATTGACGGAGCTATTGGAAAGGTTGGGTGTTGGATTTTCATAAATTCCCCAAAAATCAGGGGATGATGGGACTGCCTTGAGTCTCGGTGTGTGTATGTATCCCTGGATAAGCTTTCATGGTGGCGAGTTTGAGGTTTCTAACGTGCAAATTGACGGAGCTATGGAAAGGGGTGTGAATGGGGTGCCCGATTTTCAAAAATTCCCCAAAAATCAGGGGATGATGGGATTGCCTTGAAACTTGGCATCCATGTGGACACGTGGATAAGCTATCATGGTGCTGAGTTTGAGGTTTCTAACATGCAAATTGACATAGTTGTAGAATGGAACAATTTGGGGTGAGTTAAGCTGTGCCAAAAATCAGGGGATGATGGGATTGCCTTGAGTCTGAGCATCCATGTGGACACATGGATAAGCTGTCATGGTGCTGAGTTTGAGGTTTCTAACATGCAAATTGACGGAGCTATCCCAAGGGGTGTGAATGGGGTGCCCGATTTTCAAAAATTCCCTAAAAATCAGGGGATGATGGGATTGCCTTTAAACTTGGCGTGCGTGTGTATACCCCCATGAGGTGTCATGGTGCCAAACATGAGGTTTCTAACTTGAATAGAAAAAAAGTTGTATAATTTTTTAGCTTTCAATGCAACCCTATGGGGGGGGAAACGGAGCTCCGATCCGGATCCGGAGCTCCGAGCGGAGCGGAGCGGAAGTGGGTGGAGCAGGGGCGGGGCGAAGCAGCCCACTCCAAAAATCACGGATCTGGAAGTGAAGCGGAGTGGGGGGTCCGTGCACACCCCTAGTCATTTCTGTGTCATCTAAGGGGCTGTGTCTGCTTTTCATCAGGAATTCCAATTTTTCACCTCCTCCAGTACATATACTGTCCTGCTGGTTGATTGGTTGGATAGATAGATAGATAGATAGATAGATATATTATAGATAGACAGATAGATACATTCATATACTGCCCAATTGGCAGATGTCGTTAAGGTGATTTACAGTCATAACCAGCCAAAACAATAAATACAACAATAAAAATATAATAGTATTAAAAAATATCAACAAAGCAATTGGCTAGGTCACCATCTGCTCTTCCCCTTTTATATGTTTCATCATTACCTTCTGAATTTTACCAGCATAGCTGCCAGGATATTGCTTGCCTCCACCCCCATGCTCAACCTGCACATCGGTAAAGAAATATCTGGTATTACAAAAATGCCACAAGTCTTTTCGGGGTTCTCTCCTTCAAAGGAAACTGCTCCTGTAAAGGAAGCCACTTGATACTACCTAGCTCAGAACAAGCAGAGAGCCAAAAATCATACAGAGTCTCTAAAAATTGGGTGGTGGAGAAATTTGGTTCTTTTGGCAAGGCTTCAGAATTAACAGAGGTATTTCTTGATGTAGTACACTGGCACTGTTGCATTAAGGCCAGCTCTTCTAGGATCTCCAGCAAATCATTCAAGTCACATGACTAAAAAGTAGGTGGGAGCTTAGTGCAGCTGGTGTCTGGTCAAGGGCTGTTGTTGTCTTAGTTGGTTGTTGCATTCTGTATCATAAATACAGTTGTTTTTAACTCAACCTGTCTTCTTTCTGACCAAACAGAAATATATTATATGTGAAACTTAACTTAACACTCTTTTCAAAATAGCTCTAAAGTGTGCCTAGAAATCTAATTCAAGGCACCCATATTCACATGGAGGGAAACCGGAGAAGGTGGAATTATTTATTTCTCAGTCTTCTCTAGAGAAGAACACTGCACAAATATCCTGAAGGAGACTAAAGGAGCTTCTGGCAAGAAATTAAACCTTGATTCACCAAGCAGCCCATCGGGTATCTTAAGGCAATGTCCCCATCAGTTTTGCAAGCTGGAACATCTGGAAAATGAATGCATGATTCATAGGTGGATCTTCTAGGCTTAGCCTCAGGGTGTTGTAGACATCACAGATGATAACTTCATGCTTCTGCAGTAATGTTTATTTCCGCTCTTGTTCCCAGAATTTGACAGTAAATGGTATATATTTTAAAATCTGCCATTGCTTTGAAATAGGTGTGCATATAAGTGTATCCTGACACATGAACAGCAGCACATCTGTTCTGGATTCCAGTCTGTGCCCACTGAGCTGGCTCAGGCATTATTGGGTTCTTTTGGTAAGGCTGATGCCCAGGGTAGGGAAGAAAATATCTTTTCAAAACTTTTGCCTTCCTTGGGATTCCCCAAAGCATAGTGACCTCTCACCCTTGTTTCTCAGTAGCCCCATTTTAGCTCCAATCATGTCAGCACTTGCCACCTGCAGGGCCGGCCCTCCAACTAGGCAGAATGGAGCAGTCACCTAAGGTGGCAGATACTGGGAGGTGATAGCAAGGTGTTGGAAGAGAACGCTGTGGGCCATGTGGCCTGGTCTGCCCCTCCCCCTAAATTAGCCTGCAGCCTTCAGGGGCAGTGGAGTATACTGCCCAATTATCAACCTTGAAGACTGATCCATCTGCCTGTCCAGTTGACTTTTGTACATGGAATGGGAGGGGGCACCATCTTGTCCTTTGCCTCAGGCACCTGAATTTGCTATTAAAGGGAGTGTTTGTATCTGCAATTGCCATGTTATTATTTTGTAAACTACCTAGTGAGTGGTGTCATGCCTGACTCTAACTTTGGCCAGAATGAAGATAGGAATACAGTGGAGCCTTAACAACCCTGTGGGTCCTCCTTACTCTTCTGATACCCCAGGTACCTCCAGAGAAGCTACATAAGGTTCTCCAGTACTGGTGGACTCTGAGGATTCCCTGCACAGTGTCCCTAAGGGCTGTAGCTCTTCTGTAAAGACTGAGGAGGAGGTTGAGCATTCATCTAGCCCTAGAGTACTCCAGTGCCAGATGGTGGAGGCAAAGGTCGCCACTTGAAGGCATAGTGCATGCCAGTGCCTTGAGAGTTAAAGCCTCTTCTCTTTTCAGTATGGAAACTCTGAAGCCAACACTTGCAGCTGTACCTGGGTGTGGATTGGGAGTCTTGGCTATAGAAGCCCTCAGTTGGGACCTATTAGCTGCTAGAACAACGTCCTTATTTCAGCTCCCAATACCCTGAAGCCTTGCTTCCTTCACCTAGCTGCTGCGCCCTTTTGCTGGACTGATAAAACTGTACTTCGACCTTTTGCCTGTTTACTGAATGGATTTGTCCCATAGTTGGCCCCAGGGCTGAGCCTGACCCAGCCATGGCAGTACAGGTGGTAGATTTCATTCAAGAACTGTGAGTATACATTAGCAAAACTCTAACTCATTTCAATGGAGCTCATGCAGAAGAATTTCCTTCTACATCCTGTCCCTGAAGATTATGTGGGAGGTCCAACAGACTACTGAGAATGGATGTAGAGCTTGAGTCATCTGGAATTCCCTAAGCCCCAGTCTACAGAATACACAGTTTCCTATTTCTGGCATGCTCTGATCTAGGCTGTATAGTCCAGGGATAGGCAACCTGGTACCATCCAGATGTTTTGGATTACAACTCCCACCAGCCCCAGCCAATTATCAGTTATTCTGGGAGATCTAGTCCACAATATTTGGAGGGCACCAGGTTGTCTACCATTGGTATAGACTAAACCACACTGACTCAATTAGTCTGTTCTGGAGCTGTGGGTTTGTCACTGATGACAATATATTACTTCTACCTCACTCTTCCACATATGGGTCAAAAAAGCTGCTTACAATATGAATAATAATACATAGACATAGAAGTATAAATATAAAAATTAACTAAAAAGCTACTAGTCCTGATGACTACGTGCTACCTTCAAGATCAGAGGCAGTATGCCTAGGTACTCCAATTGCTGGGGAACATAGGCGGCAGAGTGCTGTTGAACTTGTCTGGAGTGGATTCCCAGTTTACAGCTGATTGGCCAGTGTATGAACAGAATGCTGGACTAGATGGACCTTTGGCCTGATATAGCATGGCTGTTCTTATGTTCTTAAAAACAACAAGATACAACCCATAAGACAACTTCTCCATACATGTGGGGATATAGAGGTTCTCCAAATGCACTTGACATGGCAAAATTTGCACAAAATTTGCACAAAAGTAGACCATAGGCTTCCCATCACATTGTTGTCTTTTGTCATCTCGATAATCTACCCAAATTTCAGCCTCTTACCACTTTCTGGAGGGGAAAAAAAGACATGAGTCATAAATTCCCCAGAATCTATTGATTTTGCCATTTGGGTGTCTTTATGTCCCCAAAGCCAAGCAAAGGTTTGAGGGTATAAAATGTCCCCGTGATTTTTCCAAAGAGAACTAGTCTAGGGAAGCAAATTTAAGTACACGGGGTGTCAGTAGGTTGACATGAACAATGGGATTTCATTGGTAAACATTTACTTCACCAGAAACAGATTTCTTATGGGGTTAGAAAAATACTCCACAAGACTAGAAATGTTAGTTCTAAGTAATAAAACAAGTCTTACCTTAATACTTCTATAACTTTTTGAGTTTAAAACATATTCCTTCTGACCCCACAGACACATTTCTGGTTGTAGGGAGTTTTACCACCCCAGGCAAAGATACATTGGAAAGTGGCTTGTGGTTGTAAAATGCTCTCCCAAATACATTTTGGTACATTTTTATGTGTGTTGGATTAAAAGCCAGCAGCAGAAATACTAAACTGATTCATTCGTGGATTTGTCTCACTTTGGCCTATCCCGAATCTATTTTGAGAAGGATCCTAACAAGGTCAGGACCCCAAATCAACACAGCTGTACATGTTGGTAGGGGGCCTGAGAAATGTGTGTGCGCACACACACACACATCCTATAACCCCCAACCCCCTGGCACTCCCAACAGGCATTGGTTCTGCTAATGGTGTATGATTGATGCCCATTGGGGTCACCAGAATGGAAAGGAAACCGAAGCCGCCTCCTGGCCACCCCAGTGGGTATTGCTGCTTTCATAGATATATCAGGAATGCATCAGGAGTTGGTCCCAAACACACAGTACCCCACTCTCCCCTCACCCCAAGTCTGAACAGCCTTCTGTGCAACCATGATTGGATTTCTTAAGAATCAAGATATGTCAAGATACATCTACATAACGTTTGGTCCCAGGGCATGGTTTGAAGGCACATGAGTCAGTCACCTTGCTGAAGCTAAGCAGGTCTGGGTCTGGTCAGTGCTTCGACGGGAGACCACCTGAGATCCACAAGTAGCCACGTTGAGTTCCATGATAGAAGAAAAGTGAGATATAAGTGTAATAAATAAATAGTCTACATTAGTGGTGCAAAAGTATCAGTGCCACTCGGGGAAGGAGGGAGGAATGACAGAAGGAGCAGTAGTACAGGGGATGCACAACCCACGTTCAGAGGGTACGTGCAGTCTGCAGGTCATAGGTTGTCCATCCCTGGACTAAAGGAATGCAACCCAGAATGTAAGGCTGCATGTCTAATCCTACTGAATTGAACAGGAATGTCAGGCATCGTTAAACATTCCCATTGATTTAAATGGGAAACAGGCCTGGTTCACCTAGGCATGATGTCTGCAACATGATGACTTCCATGTGTGAATGGGCTAGCACAAATATTATACATGGGACATGGCATTTGTCTCCCCACTGACAACATTTTCAATGGAAAGTGTTCAAACACATCAGCAGCCAGTCATCAACTATATAATAATCAAAATACAAAGAAGGCAAGTGTATGTGTGAGCCAAGCCTATGCCATGTGTCTCTTTCTCTGATTTGGACCCAACAACTCTTTTGATTGCTATTTGAATGTTGCAAATGATTCTGTCATTATTTTCTGGAACAAAAAGATATGTAGATGAATCCTGGCATATCTTGTCTCTTAAGAAATCCAGTAATAGCCGCACAGGAGATTGTTCTGACTTGCAGAAGGGGGTGGATGAGACATGTCCAAGAATTTTTGAATATGTTGTGTTTTCAGAGCTTCCGAAAAGAATTTCTCATTCTTTTGAAAGTTTTTGTTAACAAGATCTCAAAAGCTTAATGAATTCACACTCGTCTGCAGGGTCTTAATATTCCACTTTGAATCCAATTCTTTCCTGGTAGAAAGCTTGACCTTTAATCTTCATTTTTGAATTGCTCTAAATGTACGGCATGCTGCACAGTTTTGATTTTACCCTTTGTCTTTCAGGAGTCTTCATTCATCATTGCATATACTCTAGGCAGTATTAGAAAAATGAGTGACATTTCCTAGGTTCTTTGGTGGGTAGTGGGGGAATCCTCTGGGCAATTTAATTTCCTGTGATGGTGTGCATCTATCCTTGGGGAGAGAAGAGAGTTAATACTAAGCAGATCACTGAAAATTGACTTTTGGACTCGTAAGGCAGGCAGGCATTCAAAAGCCTTGTGCTGTGTGAGGATAGCACGTCTGTGTTGTGAGGATTGAATGAATTATATAATCAAAGAATTGTGCAAGCCCAAAGAAAGTACATATTCACAGAAGAGAATGCAGATTATTGCATGTTTGTAGTAGTAGTAGTAGTAACAGCAGCAGCAACAACAACAGTCAATAGTGTTGTTGTTGTTGTTATTTATTCAGTACGTATTTATTACATCTTTATTAAAAGTATTTATAAATCACTCTTCTGCCAAACCAGGGCCTTCAAAGCAACATACAAGTTAAAATAATAAAATAACACACTAGAATCTCAAACAATCAAAACAGAAACAACCCAGTCTTTAAAACTGGCCAAAACAATATGCTCTGGCTTCCTTCTGCTGTATCTCTGATGGAGACCGGTAACTCTTGCAGCAATGGGTGTGGCTGGATATATAGCCAGAGTGGAGACATATAGACACAGCAGAATTGCCTCTCAGAGGCCAGATCTACACCTTGGCCGTTGCTGAGATGAGTACTTAGCCTGGTGTGAGGCCCGGGCTCCCTGCTGTGCATGCAGATGATGCACAAGGGATCATCATTAGCCGGGCTAAATCCTCCCTTGACCTGGGATAACCGGATCTGATTGTAGCCTGGGGCTGCGGAAGGTCTAGCTACTTCTGTGGCTTTTCCTGGCTGCTCGCTTACTTGTGAGTAGCTGGGAGAAGCCATGCTGTGCCCATTGGGCCGGGGGGGTGTGTGTAAAATCATAGGGGGTAATGGGGGCTGGGGGGAAAGAGTGGACCCAGCAGGAGAGATGGGGGGGAGAGCGGAGCCAGGGTGGGGAGATCACGAACGGGGGGCGCGGAGGAGGCATCGGACATGGCGGGCGGATGATCGGGCAGGCATGGCGAGCAGGCAGGGGGGCATCAGACATGGCGGATGGGGGAAGAAGAACGAGGCCAAGGCAAGGAGATCGGGGACGGGTGAGCGAGTGGGGGGTGGACATGGCGAGTGGGGGGGGCTTTCCCTTACCCCGTCGCGTGTTACGTCTAGCTAGGAGTGACAGCCCGCGCTAGCTGCAGCGCAGCCTCGCCCTGACTCCCCACCGGATTATCAGGTAGGTCTAGCAAGGCCCCTTGTGTCAAATTATTATGACTGTGGAATAAAAAGCAGGAAATAGAACTATGAAAGCAGTACATGGAACGTGAATTGTGCCCCAACAGTTATCAGTGCACTTCAATACCCCTATAAAGCAGTAGTGAGGATCTAGCCACAGAGGATAATGGGCAGTGTGGCTCTGCATGATTCACTGCTCCAGCAGAGCCAACCCTACCATGAGGTAGAGTGAGATGGATGCCTCAGGCAACAGATGCTGTGGGAGTGGGCAGTGGTGGCAGCCCACCCAGCCATTCCCCTCTGTGCAAAGCTCAGAATATGTTCTGTCCCCGATTACCTTCTTCAGCAACTCAGGCTTTGCAATATTCAGGCTTTCCACCCAGCCATCATACCCAAGCGATGAAGAGATAATTGTTTAGATATAGGAGTGGGCAACTTGTGGCCTGCCAGATGCTGCTGCACTGAAACTCCCATCAACCCTACCCAGCATAGACAATGTTGAGGGATGATGGCAGCGGCCATTTAGGGCTGCAGCCAGTTCGGTGTAAAAGAGATGAGCTTCAATCCAGCACGGAGGGCATGGCAGCGGGACGAGGGAACTGGTGAAAGAGGAGCAGTTGATGAACATGCGGAAGGAGCAAGGAGGAAGCACAGTAATACAATAAAAATAACTAACCATTTGCTGCCCTTTTGTGACTTCCCAAATCAGCTGCCTGAGGCCACGTCAGCAGCTGCCTCACACTGCCTAATAGTAGGGCCGGCTCTGCGCCCATACAGGCTCAGCCACAGAAGTCACCTTCCTCTGCCAAGTGGGAGGGCTGCACACATGGCAGCAATGTCCTGGGAGGAAGCAGGGACATCGTGGGTGTTGAGGGTTTTTTCCCCCTGAGCGGGGCCGGTCGCACAAGAATGAGGCCCCACTCCAGCAAAAATGTGAGTTTAAAAAAACAACAACGAAACCACCCCTAAACCCCTCCCTGCCATCCCAGGGGTGGCAAAATTGCTGCCACCCCCTCCCCTGATGGGCATGGAGCCGCACGGCATGGCTCTGTGCCCAGTTCTGGTACTGTGCTTACTCTCGAGTAAGCGCGGCACCAGGCGGGATGGCTGCCCACACCTCCCATGGTCTCGTGGTGGTCCCAAGACCGCAGGAAGAATCAGATTTTCCCAGGGTTTCTTTATCCCTGGGAAAACCCGTGCCTGTCCCCCCGCCCCTGACCCTGGGAGTTCCTGTGCATCATTTGGATGCACTGGGACTCAGCCGTGACCAGCCCAGACTTTGGGGCTGGTGTAGAGATGGCCTAGCTGAGTGCAGTTGAGTGGTAGATGGTTGGCTGGGAGAAACTCCACAATTGTTTTTAAATGGATACTGTTGTTTTTATACCGTTTTATGTTTTTTTAATTTTTGTACACTTTTAATGTTTACTATTTTTAATTGTTGTAAACCGCCCAGAGAGCTTCGGCTGTGGGGCGGTATATAAATGTAAATAAATAAATAAATAAATAAATTGTGTAGGGGGGCAATCCTTCAAGGCAGTGCTCCAGCCAGGGAGAAATGAGAGGCAATATAGAAGGGAAGGAAGGCTCAGGAGAAAGAATGGGGACAGCAAGGTGGGGAAATGGGGGCGGGGGGGGGGTTGGCTTGGATTTATGTCCTGCTTTAAACTCATTGGGTGCCAAGAGAGCAGATGAAGAAGCGCAGCATAGCCACAGGTGAAGAAGCGAACCGGCAGTGTTTCAAAAGCACGTTCTCCTTGCTTCCCACAAGGTGGTGTTGTAGGTGGCAAAGTCCAACAGAACTTGATAACATTAAGACAGAAATCCTATGCATACATACCTGGGAGTAAGCTCCATGGGATTCAGTGGGGCTTTCTTCTGAGTAGGCATGTACAGGATTGTGCAGTGAGGGTTTGGGGGTGTCCTCATTGTTTCTAAATGTAGCTGCAATGATTATAAGAAAAAGGAAATGTTTACACAGCGGGGCAGTTAGACAATTTTAGACTCTGGACTTAATGGTTTTCCAAGGGAAGGGCTCTTTAGAAAGTAATATGTATTATTTCACAACTGAAAGCATTATCCTATGGCCCCTAGACAGTGTCAGGGGGGATAGGATTGTGTGTCCATATGACCTTGAAGCCACTAAACCATGCTCCCCTCCCCCTTCCTCCTCCTTTTAGCTACACAGAGAGAACCATCCCAGCTACCTTGACAACCTAGCATGGAGACGGGGGAAGGGGGTGGTCCCAGGAGTGAGGAGTGGAGGAGACTTGACTCAGCTTCCTATGCTTTCCCCAGCCTCCTTCCTTCCTGCTCCAAAGCACCACAGCTAGATGGGCAAAATCGCCCATATAGAAAAAAAAGCAGGGCAGCCAGAACTTGGAAGCAAGGATTGCCTCCGTGCTGCAGCCACCCTGCATTAAGATACTCAACAGCCTCCAACTTTGGAGGCTTCTGACTATCAACATAGGATCACTCCCAGACAAATTTGCAGATGACACAAAATTGGGTGGGATAGCTAATACCCTGGAAGACAGAAACAAACTTCAAAGTGATCTTGATAGGCTGGAGTGCTGGGCTGAAAACAACAGAATGAAATTTAATAGGGATAAATGCCAAGTTCTACATTTAGGGAATAGAAACCAAAGGCACAGTTACAAGATGGGGGACACTTGGCTCAGCAATACTACAAACGAGAAGGATCTTGGAATTGTTGTAGATCACAAGCTGAATATGAGCCAACAGTGCGATATGGCTGCAAGAAAGGCAAATGCTATTTTGGGCTGCATTAATAGAAGTATAGCTTCCAAATCACGTGAGGTACTGGTTCCTCTCTATTCGGCCCTGGTTAGGCCTCATCTAGAGTATTGCGTCCAGTTCTGGGCTCCACAATTCAAGAAGGACGCAGACAAGCTCGAGCGTGTTCAGAAGAGGGCAACCAGGATGATCAGAGGTCTAGAAACAAAGCCCTATGAAGAGAGACTGAAAGAACTGGGCATGTTTAGCCTGGAGAAGAGAAGATTGAGGGGAGACATGATAGCAGTCTTCAAATACTTAAAAGGTTGTCACACAGAGGAGGGCCAGGATCTCTTCTCGATCCTCCCAGAGTGCAGGACACGGAATAACGGACTCGAGTTAAAGGAAGCCAGATTCCGGCTGGACATCAGGAAAAACTTCCTGACTGTTAGAGCAGTGCGACAATGGAATCAGCTACCTAGGGAGGTTGTGGGCTCTCCCACACTAGAGGCATTCAAGAGGCAGCTGGACAATCATCTGTCAGGGCTGCTTTAGGGTGGATTCCTGCATTGAGCAGGGGGTTGGACTCGATGGCCTTGTAGGCCCCTTCCAACTCTGCTATTCTATGATTCTATGATTCTATGATTCCAAATGTGGTAAGCCAGCCCAACTGTGCATGTGGCCCCTCCTGATAATTCTGTTGAGCAGGACCCCGAACCTTTGCCCTGAAGTCCAGAGCTGATGGTATCACTGAATTTACATGAGTTTGTAGTATGCAATCTTAAAAAAAAAATCTTGAAAGGAAAGACTGGATTGCAAAAAGAGTTGACTAAATTTGTTCAGTAGCTCATTAAATTTCAGTTTGTTTATTCATGATGACCTTGCTCAACCTAGGTAACAGGTGAGTTATGTTTGGGAATCAAAAGGTTCCTCTCTTATCACAGTTTTCTTACAAGTTTTCTTAAGTCCACAAGCACAATTTATTTATTCATTTAGTTATTACATTTTTATACTGCCCAATAGCTGAAGCTCTCTGGGCGGTTCACAAAAATTAAAACCATGAAGAACATAAAAACAACCAACAATTTAAAAACACAAATACAAAATACAATATAAAAAGCACAACCAGGATAAAACCACACAGCAAAATTTGATATACCGTATTTCTTCGATTCTAAGACGCCATCGATTGTAAGACGCACACTAATTTCAGTACCACCAACAGAAAAAAAGCTTTGATTCTAAGAAATAATAAACGCACCCGCGATTCTAAGACGCACCCCGTTTTTAGAAATGTTTATATGGAGGGGGAGTGTGTCTTAGAATCAAAGAAATACGGTAGGTTAAAATATGAGATTAAAACAGCAAAGTTAAAATTTAAGTTAAATTAAGTGTTAAAATACTGAGAAAATAAAAAGGTCTTCAGCTGGCAACAGAAGGAAAACAGTGTAGGCTCCAAGCAAACCTCTCTAGGGAGCTCGTTCCACAACCAGGGTGCCACAGCAGAGAAAGCCCTCTGTACAAGTCACACATTCGTAACATGTAATATATTGGTAATGACAGCTAGCTCATAAGAAGACAGGTGAGGCACCTGCACAACTTCCCATGATATGCAGGCTGAGATATTGTCACAGATTTTAAGAGAATGCTTCTTTTTTGCTTCATTGGGAGGCTACTGAGAAACTGCTAACCCAATTTCCATGAGACAATATAACAGGAGTCCTAACCCTTTTGGGTCATTGGGTAGGGTGACCATATGGGAAGAAGGACAGTTGTAAAGAAAAGGGAATTTCAGCAGGTGTCATTTGTATGCATGCAGCACTTCGTGAAACTCATCTTCATCACAATGATTAAAGCTGCAGGAGCCCTGTCCTCTTTTAAATCTGGTCACCTTCTCATTGGGCACATTTAGAATTTTGAGAGTGTGTCATGGACACTCTAACAAAATGGCTGCCATGAGGTAGGGCTTGCCCATTCATGATGGGTATGAACATTCGTGATGGCCATGGCCAGTCAGAAAACACTTATTTCCCAGAAGGCAAACTGGTTTGACTAAAGGAAAAGTAACTTGCTCAAGAACCTAAGTAGAAGGCAGAGTGGGGGCTGAGTGCTATAACACAAAACCGCACTTTTGAAGCCAAATAAAGATGGTGCTGGGAGGGAGCACATTGCTTTGCAGCAAGGCAGCCTTCCAGTTAATATTCTTTTAATTAACAAAAACATCTTAGAATAAAAATCAGGGGGGGGTAGGATGCCTGGTGGGCACCTAGCGAAGTAGCTGTGGTCCCATTGGTGCCCACAGGCATCACAGCAGAGATCCAAGTAATATCAGATGTCTTTGTTACTAAATGCCACAATGAAAATGCTTGATAAGAAATAACGAACAATTTGGAGATGTCAATAAATAGAAAAATAGCAATTGTATTAAAGAGAGGACACAGAAAGACACTAGCAGGTTCACAAAGAATTCTGGGTAACTTATGAAAACTAATTGGCAAAGTGGTTTGGATAATATCCAAAGAAAGAGTGTTGATTATAAAACTCCATCACTTGGGTTAACAAGTGATTTGAGTAATGAAGAGGTGTGAGCCTGTATTATTCAAGGTCAAAAGTGTGTTTAAAGTTTTTCCTTACCAGTTAATGAGAAAGAAATGTTGCATGAGGTATAAATATCAAAATGCGTGGTATGTAGCCGACTGGAAGAGTTTATATACTAAAGTCTAATTAGCCATTTTTTTTCAGGAAGGACTTATTTTCCAGAACGATATCATTCAAAATTAATTACATCTAGCCTGAATGCTGACCATTTAAGCCTTCCTTATATGTTTTAAATTTATGGTCACTTTTTAGGAGCTAAGACACTGGGCAGTACCTAATGCTGCCGCTGCCCTCTTCCAGGTACTAGTGTGCAAGTGGTTCAAAACACAACCCCAGAAATGAGTGGAGACACTTCTTTTTGGATCAGGACAGGCCAATGGATCTTCCTTCTACAAGCCACATTTCAGGTGCTCCCCATTGTGTTAAAGATGGGTCCTGTGGCATGTTGTCAGACTTGAATACTGCCCCATGAGCCCTAATTGATGGGATAGATAGATATTATTAGTTGTGAGATTGGCCCTGTTCAGACAACATGCTAAACCATGCTGCTTAACCACAAAATGGATAATGGTCCATTAACCATTTTGTGATTAAGAAGCATGGTTTAGTGTGTTGTGTGAACGGGGCCATCATCTCTAAACAAAAATGGTATAAGTACGTTCTGATTTTGGAATGAAGTAGCTTCTTTACCATCTAGATAAAAGCTCACCAAACCCGTGTTCCTGTCAGCTGAACAGCCTATTCAAACCTGAATAGGAAACTTGGTATTTAGATGAAAGCTCTCCCTTGAGACTATTAAGATCTTAACATCTTTAGCAACATTCTCCTTTATAATAAGAAGACATCCCTTTTATCTTACACAAGATGTTATATTTTGATGTGATGTTATAAGAAGTAGGGATGTCAGAGAAATCCACAGTGGAAACAAATGAGTTCAGATTTTTATGAATCCAACTTGCAGATTCCACAGAGGACGCACTTTTCCCCTGTTGGGCTGAGTCTTGTTGGCCGTTTTCCTAACCTTCAGAATTTTTTGCGCAAATTACATCATTAAAAATATGCAAAAGTTAAAAACCCAACCAAAAATGTGCAATTCCCCATTAGCTAAAGTGCCAAATTGCACATTTTGGAGGAATTTGAGCCTGACCCATTGACCTCCGTTCTGCGTTTGAGTGTTTCGGAGCAAACTGGGGAGTTAATGATTTTAGAAGGTTCATTTTCTCCAAGCTTCTTACAACTTCTGTCTGTGATATTCAGGTCTCTGGTGTCTGTCTAACCTACTGGGGGTTCCCCAGCAGGCCATACCCCCTTCCCCCAAGTCACACCTCACCCTACCTGAACACTGAGCATTTAATGGTTCCCTGGCTTTTGTGCAGTGTATTTCTCCCTTCTAAAAGGTTGAAATGCCTCTCCTCAGGCCCTTTCTACACTGTGGACTTTTCCTTGGGGTCATCCCTGTGCATCCAAATGACACACACGGGATCCCTGGAGCAGGCAGGGGATGACCCTTCCATTTCCCTGGTATAACGGCTTCCACAGTTATCCTGACTTTTTCCGTGGTCCCGGGATGATCCTGAGGCCTGCGGGTGGTGTGGGTGCCCATCCCAGCTTCTTCCCTCCTCCCTGAAAGTAGTGGGGGGTCAGCAGAGGGAAGGAGCTGGGCCGGGGGTTGCGCAATTGTACTCCCGGCTCCTGCCTCTTTAAAAAAAGTGGTGGGCATGATGGGTGCGACATCCCTCTTCCCTTCCAGGCTGTCACCCTTCCATTTGGACACCCAGGGAGGATTACTCTGAAATGAAATTTGAGTTCTCATGTTGAAAGAGGTTCAACACCCCTGATATATATACTTAAAAATCCAACTTACACTGCAATTCTTTGCAAAATTGCTTGAGACCATGACTGCAATCTCATACATACTTACATGTGAGCAAGCCCCATTGAACACAATGGGACATCCTTCCAAGTAGACATTCATCAGGTTGTGCTGGAAGTGCTTTTGAAATTCAGCATGAACTCTAGAAACTTCTCAGCCGTTCTGCTGCAACAAGGTTATTCATATAGCATCAGAGAAAACAGCAAGGAATACCTTTTGAAAACTATGCACCATCGGGACACTTTTTTTTCAGCCCAGATGCTGCTTCTGACTTGGAGCTATTTCTCTTTGATAACTTCCCTGGCATTGGCAAAATTATAAGTTTTGTCCTGTAATGCCTTTTGCCCAATAAACACATGGAACAAAAACAAAAAAACTAAAAAAAGAGCCAGTTCAGAAGAGAATCATTGCATTGTAAGCCAGGAACATAATTGGAGAGTCTTTATCATTCTATCCTGTAGTGTTTGCAGCTGTGAGAAGCATAACCCAGATAATAAGGATGTGATAATGTTACTGAAACCTGCTGATATAAGAGCAGCTCCTGTGACAGCTAATTTATTCCGTGTGGCTCAATCATTATTTTTTTCCTCTCGTCTGCAAGATTTATTAACCATTATACCACTGCCTGTCAATTAGTGCAAACTGATTAATGAAATCTGGAGCACTTGTGGGGATTTCCCCCACCACTTTATATTCCCCAAAGCCCCCAAATAAAAGGTTTTTCAAACAAACCACACAGTCTTGAATGGCACAATCCTGGATCCAGGATATGCAAACTCAGTGCACATTAAAAGGAGATTTTTCTCCCACCTGGCTGTGGGAAAGACGTGAAAAACTAAATGCTCCTCCATCAATCTGGCTAGGCCTAGATACTGTGGTTTTATTTATTTATTTATTTAAATAAGTAATGTTCCCCAGCAGATTACAAACAGTTTAAAAAAAACTAAAATGCCATAAAACAGGTAAAAATATAAAACACAATACAAATCTTGTATAAGAATATGATAATGTAAGGCTTATTACTTGAGATAATACCAGATCGATTTTGCTCGTTTTTGTTTTAAACTGATGCATGGGTTTCTTTAAAAGAAAAAAATGGTGGCAGTGATGCCACATGCCACATGTAGATGAGGGTGGTGATATCGCAATCATAAAATCGTGGGATTGCCTCCCTCCGACCCTCTCGTCTATCTGAGGCCATAGTGCCTCTGGTACTGAAGGTCATATATAGCCATCACGACTAGTAGCTGAAAGCTACTGATTAGGGTGACCATATGAAAAGGAGGACAGGCCTCCTGTATCTTTAACAGTTGCATAGAAAAGGGAATTTCAGCAGGTGTCCTTTGTATGCCTGCAGCACCTGGTGAAATTCCTTCTTCATCTCAACAGTTAAAGCTGCAGGAGCTATACTGAAGCTATACTGTGACCAGATTAAAAAGAGGGCAGGGCACCTGCAGCTTTAACTGTTGTGATGAAGAGGAAATTTCACCAGGTTCTCCATATATACAAATGACACCTGCTGAAATTCCCCTTTTCAATTCAACTGTTAAAGATACAGGAGCCCTGTCCTCCTTTTCATAGGGTCACCCTACTACTGATAGCCATTGAAATTATCCAGTGTTGTCCTCTTTCTTGGTGATGCATTCTTGGGGCAATGCCTAAGTGGCCACCTTGGTTAGTGAGCGCCAACATTTTGCCTCTGTATTTACTTTTTGAATCCCCATTTTAATCTACAGTATCTGGACTGATCCTACATTAGAAGCATAAAACTATGATGCTGGGAAAATGGAAATCAAGCCTATTTCAGATTAATTTAAATGATTATAATGGGTTACTTTATTTTGTTTTGCTTTTGTTTTTCTTTGGTTATTTTTTTTATTCTTTTTTGCTACTATTTTAGCGTGTAATTGTAACTTGTGGTATAAATGGAAATATAAAATGGAGCATTTCCTTTGGCTTTCGCTAGGAGTACCATGGAGTATATCCTGGTCTCTGTGCTTGGCAAAGTGAAGGGCTCAGCTGTGAGCAATCCAGGAACACCTGCTGTTGTTATTGTTGCCACAGGCAGTAGCAGCTGAGCAAGCAAGACAGAGAGAGAAAGTAAGCAAACAGGAATAATCAGAAGCTAAGAACTCAGATAACATGGACAGTAGAGTCCAAGAGAGCTCTTGCCCTGTAAGAGGGAAATGAAACATTCCCCCAAATGACTACATCCAATGTGCCAGTAGCGCATGATATGTTGGATCCAGATTGAGTCATACTTAGAGTAGACCCATGGAGGTCAATAAGACCTAAGTTAATCATGACTAATTTAAGTCTCATTGTCTTCAGTGGGTCTTCTCTAAATATAATTCAATCTGGCTCCAACCCCTATGGCTTTGCCATATCTGAAACATCAGGGGAAACAGGGGTGGACCAGGCATTTTAAATTTGGTTATTTATTTATTTATTTATTTTCTGGAAGCAATTCAATAATTTTACTGAACAAGTGGGACCTGAAATGGCATGTTGAAGTGTTCAGGTTCCTGTTCAGATTCCCACCCAGCCATGCCTTTTCTTCCAGGAAACACCATCCCAGGTTCTCCTAAGACTACTGTGATGATACCTCCATCTTGTGAGTGGATGGTGCCATTTTGGCCACAGAAGCATTCACTCTTGGGGAATAAATTCACTCTCAGTACATATGAATGTGTGTAATTTCAGTGTTCATATGAGCAGTGTACATTTCACACACAGGCAACATGCAGCGGCAACTCTAATTTTATCCTCACAATCATCCTATGGAGATAAATTAGGCTGAAACATGAACCCTCTTCATGCCATCCTCATGCATTCAATGAAGGAGGAGCAAAACCATCTCAGCTAGCCGTATCCCTTCATATTGGCCCACCTCGTTGTCCATCCACCCCTGATGCCTCTGCATTCAGTTGAACAAGTTAAATGTCCATATAGTTCTGCATCAGGAGCTGAATTCAATTTTGGACAGCCTTTCAGGGGCCACATTCCAGGGCTGGACAAGGCTGAAGGGATTTGCACAAAAGCCAGGAGATCACCAAATGATTGGTGGTCATGTAAAGGAGGCAGAGCCAGGGGAAGAAATGGACCTTCTGAAGAAATGGAGAGGGCTGGACTGGGATACTAGGAGAGCTAGATTTGGCCATCAAGCCTGAGGTTCAACACTCCCTGCTCTACCCTCATAGAGGTGTCCACACCATTGGGAAGTCCAATCATACAGGTTCCCAATCACATGGAATTCCTTTTGTGTGTACAGCTCTGGGGTCTCCTTCTCCATGGCAGAAGGTAAACAGAGCATCTTCTCCTGCCATAGATTCTGGGACTTGTTATCAAGTCCCAATCTTCAGAGGGTGAGAAATGGTGATCCATATGCCTTTTTCAGAGCCTGCCACTGCCTACCCTTTACCCTAAGAGAAAGGGAAGGGGTAGGAGGAAGAGGAGGCAATGTGGTGGTGGTCCCTCCAAGAAATTCAAGCAGGGTGAAAGAGGACGGGGCTGCTCACAGCAGATGGTGGCCTACTGAGTTCTGCTTGCAAGAATTCAAGTCAGGGCACTGCTTCCAATCCCCACCCCAACTCTAGTGTGAATCCTGGCCATGAGGAAGATGAGTGTTTTGTACCTCTAATGTGTATGCAGCTTGCTTTCTCACTGATGATCTTGCTTTTCCCATTGAAATAAGGAGCAGCCTGGAAGGTGGTTTTATCTGAGGCCTTCATTATCAAAACCATCCTACAAACATAGGAAAAGAAGCTCCTGCTGGGATTTTTAAAGACAATTTCCCCCCTCCCAATTACCTTGCTATTTAGAGCTAGCTCAAAGAAAAGACATGGATATAAACCAATTATTTGGCACATGGGGCTTAACGCCATTTTTTCAGCAAGAGAATGGAGAGAAAACATCAGATCAATATAGATGGCAACTGTGCAAAAATGAATCTAAATGTTGCATTTTACCCCAAAGAACTCACATATTAGTCCTTCATACAAATGTCGACAAAGGCTGCAGCCAATATGTATTATTAACCGAGTGGAAAATACACGTCCTTTTTTGTATTAGAGAAAGATCCATGATATGATGGTGAAGATGCCAACTGAACAACCTTCTTCTTATGTGGTCTAGTGACCAGCCTGCCAAAGAGCTTTGGAAATATTAGCTTCAAAACATGTATTTTCGAGAAGCCCATTTAATAATTGCCACAGTGGTGCACATTTCCTTAATTGCCACACATCTCATTCCACCCAAAGTATTTCAGCATTCAGAAAGACATAGCCATAGCCAAGTAAAAGCATCAGAGGATATTGCCTAGGAACAGTAAGTCAGAAAGTGGGCTACGAATAAAATATCTTCTGCACACACTTTAAAAATTATTTTTTTAAAAAATGTCACCAGTAGTCCTCAAAGCTTTAGATCTCCCCACCAGGAGACCAGCTAGCTTAAAGGCTTGGGAGGTTCCCCAAATAAGGATGAAAAGATATAATCCTGTGAAGCCAATCTGCTCCTTTCTGGATGGATCAGTCACTCCAACTAAAATAGAGACATTGTCCTATACTGAACACATAATAGGAATAAAGCCACAGTTAGTGCAGTGGCACTTTGAGTACCCCAGAAATTCACATTCTTGTAAGGTTCTGTTGCATTAACAGGACTAGAATCTGGGCTTTTCTGAGACCAAAGCAGGGCCGCTCTTCACAGCTACTGTTGGGCTCCATTGCTGAAGACGCACCAAAAGCCCCTTTATATCGCTTTACTCCTCTTTGATCCAAATGGCCACAGCTCACCCTGGATCCATACTTATCCTACGTATCATTTCTTCTTGTTGTTTACAGCCTAATCTACACCAAGCAGAATATAGCGGTCTGAAAGTGGTACATGGTATGTGTCAATGGGCCCCAACAGTTGTCAGTGCACTTCAATACTGCAGTAGTGTGGCTCCTGCCTTTTACATACCACTTTCATACTGTTTTCATAGTGCAATATCCTTGCTTGGTGTAGATTAGGCCTACGTCTCCCATATGAGCAATGCAGAACATCCAGGCCTTGCTAGGGTGGCCATATCACCTCCTTTAAAGAGGTAAGGATGCTGGCATGGTGCCAGCCTGAGCCATTTCTGAAGAGAATGCCCCTTTCAAATGAGGCATTCAGAACAGGGAAACTAAGAAAAGCAGGGGGTGTGGGCCTATTCACCGCTGACCAGTAGGATGGCCCAGTCAAAGAAGTCGTAATTGCTGATGCAGCAGGCGTGGGGTATTATTTGGAAGGGGAGTTGGCATATGTTCCAGGACAAGTTTTGATGGACTCAGGGGCACAGATGTACAAATTGTGCAAAATCCATTCCACCTGTTTTTTCTGGATTGTCAGATGCCTTTCATTCCATCACCCACCCATTGAAGGACTGATTTTCTTTTCAGTTTCTGGATTTGTGAAAATGCTCAAATTCCCCCCCCCCCCAAATGTGCAAATTCTCATAAAATCTGCATTTTTGCACTTTAGCCTATTATTTATTTATTTATTTATTTATTGCATTTTTATACCGCCCAATAGCCGAAGCTCCCTGGAGAAAATGTGCATTTTGAGCCGGGATAGAGTGTTTTCTATTTTGTTGTGGTGGAGTTTTTTTGCGGGGAGGGGGGTTCAACCTATTTTTCTATGACAAAATTTGCACAAAATTCCCGTAGGTTAGGAAGATGATCCACACATCCTCAGACTGCCTGACGGTTGGAAATCTGTTCCGTTGCAGAATCCACTGGTCAGATTCATTAAAAAAAAAAAAAACTGAACTAATTTTATTCTGTTGTGGATTTCGCTGGCATCCCTACTCAGGGGCAACAAGTATCAATTGTGGGTAGTCAATCATGGGAACAAGCTACCACTAAAAGTGAGAGGCATCTCAAACCCTGTAAATTCATAGCCAGGGTGGCTAATAGAACAAAGCTTTCCATTTTGGGAGTGGGGAGTGCAATCCTCCGGCTGCAGGGCCTACAGCTGTCTTGTGAGTTTGTGAGTAAATTTTGAAAATTGCTCTTGTTCTTTGCTTGGAAGACAGTTTACCTTGTACACTGTGAATGGCTGTATGTAGGGGTTGCGTCAGAAAACTCAAACCTGTAAAAGTCCCACTTCCTGCTTCAGTCAGGTCTGACACATAGCACAGATCCCTTGCTCGCTCAGGAACAGATGCTTGTTCTGTTAACAGTAAATGCTCTCTTTATCTGTCAGATCTTTTACTCTCAGGCATTAGCTAGACCAGGCTATATCCTGGCGCGAACCCTGGGGTCATCCCTGTGCATCCAGATGATGCACAGGGGATCCCGGGATCAGGCAGGGATCATCCCTCCCTTGCTCTGGGATACAGCCCTCCACTTTGGGCCTGCTTTTTCTGCGGTCTTGGGCTGAGCCGTGCATGGGGAGCCATGCATGGGGCACTGCACTCCTCAGGAGCACTGCGCCCATTGGGAGTAGGGTGGGGGGAGTGGAGAAAATAATTTGATTTTTTTTTTAAAAAAAAAAAAAAACCTTACCTTTGCGCACGAGCGTTCATGCGCTTCATCTCCTTTAAAAAATAAAAAATGGTGGGTGCGGCGCCTCTCTTCCTGAGCTTGTCACGCCTTACATGTAACAAAGGCGAGATCTCATGTTAATTGCAACGTGAGGTCTCCCCTCCTCTCCCCCGGACGATCAGGTAGTTCTAGCTAAGGCCATAGTCTTCTGCTGTCTCAGGTGCTTATTTTCAACTTCTTCATCTGTTTTCTTCTTCTTCTTCTTCTTCTTTTCATGAAGGCTTTCTTTAATTTCCCTCTCAGTCAGCCATGACTCCCTCCTTTCTGCTCTTCCTTCTCTCCCACACCCTCCACATCAACTGCCAACAGTCTTTTTCTGTTACCTGGCAACATGCTCCCTTCCCCCACCCCCTGCTTTATCTATCTGATAATTTCAGCTCGTTCTATTTGAAGGGCTCTTAAAAGATCATCTTCTTTGAAGACATCTTCTGTTTCAGGGGTGGGCAACACGTGGCCCTCCATACGCTTTGGTTTTCAAGTCCCATCAGCCCCAGCCAGCATAGCCAGGAGTGAAGGATGGTAGAGGCTGTAGGCCAAAATATCTGCAGGGACACAAGATGCCCACCCCTGCTCCATTTGAATCCAATCCAAGTTCAGTTTAAAAATAAACAACTGGAAGAAGGGAGACCAGCAGGGGCCTTGAAGTTGCCCATCCACAGTTAGCACATGGACAGCAGAGCAAGCAGGAGCACAAGTCAACTGGTTACACTCCTCGCCTCTATTGTATTTCTATGGAAATTGCAGTAATTATTTCTAAATTTGCATCTAGATGTACAAATAAGCACATGCAAATTTTATACAAACCACAACCCCCTTTTGTCCTCTTTCTGGTGATGTGAAAATGGGTGCAGAACCTCATGCCGGGGAACCAAATCAAGCCCTCCTCAGGGCCCAATCCAGCCCTTCAGAGGGCTATTTCCCCTTCCCCTTCCCCTGACCCAATCCCCTATTCCTCCACCATCTGTTACTTGATAGTTTCCTGGCTTCTCTCCTAAGACTTAGGGCATGGCTTGATGGGGCGATATCCCAATGATCATCCCGGTGATCAACCCCACCCCTTGGCCCGGGATATCGCCCTACCCTTCAATTCTGATTTTTCCTCGGTCTTGGGAACATCACCATTTTGTCCCGACTCTTCATGAGTAAATGTGAGGAGTGAGGAACTGGGCATGGGGCACAGAGATCCTCAGGAGCTCTGTGCCCATTGGGGGTGGGGTGGGGGAGGGGGAGGTTTTTTTTTTAAAAAAAAAAACCTTACGTGTCATTTGAGCACTTGTACGCTCCTTCTCCTTTAAAAAAAAATCCAAAATGGTGGGCGCAATGTCGCATGTCACGTGTAGATGACAGGGATGATCTCACGATCATAAAATCATGAGATCATCCCCCTCAACCCCCTTCGTATAGCCATGCCCCTGGTTTCTGGCAGTAAATGCTTTAACCTATAATATCCTGACATTTAGGGTATCTTCATCCCACCTCCTTTTGCCTTCAGTCCACCCACCAATGGAATGAGGCCCTTGAAAGCTGCTCCAAAATGGGATCCAGCCCTTGGGATAAAAGACGTTTTGCACACTCGCCCTTGCTTCCAAACTGACATCCCTGAATCAGCCTCTATTGGCTCTTTGCCTCATTTCATTGGTGGAGTGCTGGTACTTCTGGTCTGCACCTTTGTTTTCCCATTGAAGGATGCCAGCCTGAACCCAGTTTTACAAAGATATCTCCCACCCACCCCTTCTAGGGATCTACAAAGAGCAAGTAGCCTCAGCCTTGTGTGTGACATCTACAAATTTTGAGACTCAGACTGAGTGATCAGTGCTGTCCTAATTAAATACATCACGTAGGCTTCTTAATTTGCACATTTTGATAACTATGTTTACAGCACACATACCATGTATACTAATTTAACCCCTCAGCTTGCACAACCGTGTATAACGTATGCTGATGAGTAAATTAGACATGTTCAAACTGCAGGGAATGCTGTGGAAGTAACTAGTTTGCATTCCAAATGTAAACAAAGCTGGTTGCATTTTTCTTAGTGTAGCCTACTTAGGCAGATGTTAAGGAATAAAGATTACAAACCCTCATAAACAGCAGGTGTTCCTTTGCACTTGGTGGTATCCGGTTTTTTTCCTTAGGTCAAACCTCTTTACCATAAAAAAGAAATTCTTACTGTGGCTTTCATGACTGATAATTCAATAAAGCCATTTATAATCGAAAAAGCTGATTTCAAACCAAGGTGAAAATGAAGCTCCAACATTCAGGAGTTCATTATAGAAATCACACAGCTATTGCTTGTTCCTGTGGCGGAACCCGAAACCACGGGTTCCTGTGTGGTTCGCTGAGTGGTGGTCAAAGACTCTCAAGACACAATTTCTCTCTCCTTAGAAGGTTTATTACGAGCAGCACTGCAAGGTGGCAGTCTGAGGAAACTGCCCAATAATTTCAGGAAATGTCAACATATTTATAGAGTCAGTTCCCCTTAGATACCATGGCAGAACTTTCTCACCAATCATAATACAGTTCTGAAAATGCAACAACCAATAAGAAGCTAAGCATTTAGGCATGTACAGAGTATGAGTGCTTCTCTGACTAGAAGATATCACAGTTACAGAAAAACAGAAAAACATCTCTATCTGTTATTTTCTTGGTTATCTTTCCTTGCAGACATCCTCCACCCTCTGACTGCCGGGGTGGACAACGCCTATGTTGTCACATAGTTTCTGCATCAACTTAACTCTAAAAGCAAAAGCAATTGCAGGATTAAAAACAAGGTTTAAAGGAACAGGAAGCCATGAACTTTATGAACTATAGCTAAGGATGATAGGCCATTTTCTCATACCTATGGGCATAGCAAAAGAACCAGCTAAAATTCCGCGACATTCCTTCTTAATTTGCAGGAGTCATTTTCAGAGGCCCTTCCTTGCAACTTCAGAATCATGAAAGAAATACATAGGCCCAGTTGCAATTGGTCAAAATGAGCACAAGCTGGACTTTCAGCATTCCTGGGGTCCCAGGCTGGGGTTTCTAGGGTCCCAGTAGAGGTCTTTTGCATCATCTGATACCTGTTACTTGTAGCTGAAGATGCTCAGGGTGGAATTCAGGATCTCCTGCATGTGAGACAGATGCTCTACCATAGAGCTATGATCCTGGTGATAAGAGATGAGGAAGCACAAAATACATTGTAAAGCAGTACCTCCATTAGAGATTGGAATATCTGAATGCATCCAGATTCCAAAACTAAAGGTCTGCCAAAATGGCTTTCCTAGGGTGACCATATGGAAGGTAGGACAGGGCTCCTGTATCTTGAATAGTTGTAGGGAAAAGGGAATTTCAGCAGGTGTCATTTGTATGCATGTAGTACTTGGTGAAATTCCCTCTTCATCACAACTGTTGGAGGAGCCCTGCCCTCTTCTGTATCTGGTCAATCTAGCATAGCTCCTGCAGCTTTAACTGTTGTTAATGATGAAGAGGGGATTTCACCAGGTGCTACATGCATACAAATGACACCGGCGAAATTCCCTTTTCTGCACAATGGTATTTTCCTGTGAAAATATAGCTAGCTGTCTGGCTAGCTTTCTGTCTTCCTTCCTTCGTTCCTTTTTTACAGTTTCAAATGCCTCCACATAGCATGAGAAAGAGAGAGAGAGAGAGAGAGAGATCTCCTTGGAGCAGCTGCCATTATTCTTATTCTTGAGGGTGATGGGACAGTCCTACATCTTGTGGATTGCAATGTTTTGCAGCACCATCCCAGCACCTCCTGAGGGGAGAATAATGGCAACTTCTCTCTCAATCTCACTAATTCCCACTCTCACTGTCACTCACTCTCATTCTCACTCAGTCTCTTTCGCTCTCTGCAGAGAGAGAGAGAACATGCACATTTTTAACTCTAAAAAATAAATAGTTGGGAAAGGGAAAAGGTAGTAAAAAAATAAAATAAACATCCTCACCCAATGTTTCAGGCTAGTTTGCCCCCACATCCCAACCCTCCCAATCTCCTCAACCTATTTCAGCACTGAAATGGCACCGAAACTGCACCGGTTGAGCCCACCGCTGTTCCAAACACAGATCCACAGTTCCAGATCAAACACCAGCTACACTCCTGTGCCAATTGTCAAGGGTGCCATGAAAGAAGTAAAACATGAAATATCTCCCTGGAGTGTTGAGATGTTTCAATAAAGCACGGTATGCGAGTGTGTGACTTTAAAATTCCCCATCTGAAGATCAAATAAATGACCTCAGCCCCCAACACTCATTTTCTAGAGTTGGAGAAAGAGGTAAAATACATTGTAATATGATATATCTAATGGAGGATGAGATTTTAGATAGTGGAAGTGCAGTTGTACATTTAAGGTAGTGCTCTGCTGGAAATGATGCATGTACACACACACAGAGCTAGACGGGGCTTTATCCTGGGGTGATCCCCGGGATCATCCCTGTGTGTCCACATTATGCACAGGGGATCCTGGGATCAGGGAGGGATGATCCCTCCCTTGCCCCAGGATCTCACCATCCACTTTGCCCCCAGTATTTCCACGATCCCGGGCTGAGCCCAAGACCACGAAATGTGTGGCTGGGTGCTGCGAGTTGACCCAGCTCCATATGATTCCTCCTGAGGAGCCAGGAGCTGCGCCCATCAGGGGTAGGGTGGGGGGAGTGGGGAAAGTAATTTAAATTTTAAAAAACCCTTACCGTTTGTGCACAAGTGTTCATGCGCTGCTGCCCATTTCAGTTTTTTTTTAAAATGGCGGGCTAGACGCCTCTCCTTCTGAGGTCGTTGTGTATCACATGTAAACAGAGGAGGGATCTCACAATAAACACAATGCAAGATCTTCCCTCCTAGCTAAGGACACACACACACACACACACACACACAGAACGTGTGTTGTTGTTGTGCTATTTTTTACTATTTTATTACCATATTGGTTTATATTATTTATAGGCTCACATTCACCCTCCCCTCTCTGGTAGGCGCCACAGGGAAGCCGCAAAGGCATGCCTCCATGCCTCACCTCCCACTCCCACCCGCAATAGCCTCCCCACGCTCAGGCTGCACCGGGCATGGAAGTAAAGCATTTGAGGTTGGAATTGTGTCTAGGTGTTGAAAAGGTCCATTTTGTACATATTCTGGGTTGTACTGAACCCAAGTTCTGAAGTGTGTGCGAGGGGAGAATCCAACTGAAGTTCCACGTATGCAACTGCTTGCATGTCTTGGGTTTACAAAGTGATCCACTAACACTTCTGCAAAGCGCTCCACTATTGCTTGCACAATGGGAAAAGGTAGCAGAGCTCCACTCACACAGCAATTTCTTCCATGAATGATACATTGGATTTAGGCCTCTGTTGTGTGTTCACACATCAGTCACAACCCACATGTCACAGCCTCCATCTGGCAGGTGTTCCCCCCCTTCACAATTCGTCAACAGAGAACTAGAAAGATCTCTGCCTAAGAGCTTGGAGAGTTACAGAAGACAATACTGGCTAAGAGTCAGTAGAAGGGAGCTTCATCTATTCAAATCTGTGTTTGTAGGGCAACTGGTTTAGTCCTTAGTATTTCAAAGAATTAAGCTAGACCTATGCTGGCTTTTCCACTATTCAAGGCAGTTTCCAAATGTAATTAAAAAATATAATAAAATCCAGGGCTTGAAAACTTGTATCATAAACCGTTCAAGCCAACAAAAACAGCAAGAAAGCCATATCAACCTACAGCAATGGATATAAATTAGGGTGACCATATGAAAAGGAGGACAGGGCTCCTGTATCTTTAACAGTTGTATTGAAAAGGGACTTTCTGCAGGTGTTTGTATATATGGAGAACCTGGTGAAATTCCCTCTTCATCACAACAGTTAAAGCTGCAGGTGCCCTGCCTTCTTTTAAATCTGGTCATTCTAGTATAGCTCCTGCAGCTTTAACTGTGGTGATGAAGAGGGAATTTCACCAGGTTCTCCATATATACAAACGACACCTGCTGAAATTCCCTTTTCTATGCAACTGTTAAAGATACAGGAGCCCTGTCCTCCTTTTCATATGGTCACCCTGTATAAATGATATATCAAACCACAATTAAGATTCCTTATACTTGCCTGAAAGGGGGTGCCTTACATTGTTTTCTTTCTGGATGAAATAAGGAAATATAGCAGTGGCATACATCCTGCAAGAGCTCATTCCAGAGCCTTACGGGCAGGGGTATTGCCCAAAGACCCTGAAGCCCACCACCATCCCAATCTCCCAACCAAGGGATATATAAAAGGGGGCATATCGACTAACCCTTATAGTTAATATACTTTTGGGAAGCCTGTTATATGCCTCTGTTGATCTTGCTCATACAACATATATATGGGTACACTAGACTAAATGTATGCTTTGTCCTACGGACAACACTGGTCTATCTTGGAATTTTTCTTCCTCCTGTTTTCTTAAAGCATACCATAATCTCAGTGATATGGGTCAATCTCTTAGGAATGTCTAGAATCCT
This sequence comes from Elgaria multicarinata webbii, assembly GCF_023053635.1. NCBI lineage: Eukaryota > Metazoa > Chordata > Lepidosauria > Squamata > Anguidae > Elgaria > Elgaria multicarinata. Next base: position 99,328,796 of record NC_086178.1, on the reverse strand, counting down.
TATCTCAAGACTGTGAGTCCGACAAGGTGATTTCTTGCATACATCCTGATGATGTTTTTGATTGCAAGTTAAAACCTTCTGCAAGGATAAATAGTGACACCCAATGGTAAGCCACTAAACTACAACAGATCAAATGTATGACCAGGAAAGCTACCTTGATGAGGGGGTGGGGCTACACAGTAATTTATCTGTTTGGCATGTTTGTACACATATCCCTGCTGTCACCATGATTTATATTTAGCACAATTACGAAAATCAAACACTCCTCCTATGTATGCTAAACCATAATTTCTCGAGATTTCCCTTCCTTCAGGACCTGTTGAATTTATTCAACATAAAATGAGATGCCCAAAAAGAAGACACCAGAAACCAATGTCCCCGAATGCTTTTACCCAGGCTGGATTTGGATGAGCAGTTGTGTTGGCTGGATCTCTAAAGTAATCATGTGCATAATGTTACTGTAAGGAACTAATAATTTGAGGATAGCAGGGATTGTTGTAAGGGGTGGGCGACGTGTGACCCTTCAGATGTTGTGGGACTTCAACTCCTGTGAGCCCTCTCCATAGGCTATATTGGCTAGGGCTGATGGGAATTACAGTCCAAAAACAACTGGAAGGGCAGAAGTTTCCCACCCAGTTGTATGTACAACTGTGAGTTGTACATGAAATTCACCTTACCTTCAGAAAACGAACACATAACTGATCCAATACATGATCAAGCTATTCTGCAGCAAACACTCTCATCTCATGCCTTGTTAGTCTGGTCATCTTTTACCCTGCCAAGCAGTAAGGAGAATTTGTTCAGGTGCAGATGCATGTCAAAATGTTCCTATTTATAGCCTCTCATTTTTCACAACATGTTTTGCTACAACCTGAGATATATTTATTTTTCCCAACACAATAGACCTAATTAAGTCTTCAAACAGTACCTCCTCCCTTCTATCTCGAAGGTGGCATCTCGAATATTGTTCAGACAATATTCATCTTAAATGGGACTTCTAGCAAAGTTGGCATAGGGACTAGACATACCTCAGCTTGCTCCTGACCCCAGCAGCATTGTAAGTCTTATTTCCTTGCCCCTGAGGGCACAAGATCAACCAGGCAGCCATTGCTTCAAAATCTTCTTTCAGCCTCGTGCCTTTTGGTGGGACAGAATACAAATTAGCCTTGCATGTATATAATGCTCTAATTTTTAACTGAGATCCAGCCAAAGCACTTCCTGCTTTGTAAGGCTGCGTGCAGATGGCTTCCTTATTTGTAGACAGAGGAATTAGGGGCTTCATTGAGGGGGAATCATTAAGGTGCTCATCACTAGCAGTGGCAGTAACACAGCTTCTTCCTTTTTTTTCCTGTGGTTTGTTTGTTTGGTTGGTTGGTTGGTTTTGGTTGTCCATGCAAGTGGCAGCAGCAGTAGCATCTGTGTGGACAGCCTGGCCACCATTTTGCATTATCCACGATAAGCCAGTTGGCATGACACGACAGCGCATTAAGGGTTAATTTACCTGTCAGGAACTGCAGTGTGTGCTGACTGCCATTAAGAATATGCAAGCCCCAGCCGGGTTTGCTATGGCTTGTCATGTCATCCAGTGGTGCAGGGATTATTTGAAGGTTAAACAACCCTTGCATAACACTAAAACTGACTATGGGTTCAGATGACACAACATGCCATGGCTACCCTGACTGGAGTTTGCATATTCATCATGGCAGACAGCAAGTGCTGTAGCACCCCAAAGGTTAATTAATCCATGGTGGGCTGTCTTGTTACCCAAATTAGGTCAATGCTTTATACTTAATATTATTCCAGAACATTGTGTTGCAGGTGGGGGTAAACTGGTGTCTACCACGCAGGAAATGGTGGAGAATATTCAGAGAAAATTGCCACAGTGGCCTACTTTTTCTAGGGAACGAGGCCAGCCTGTGTTCAAGGGTAGGCAAAATGGGTCCAGGGGCACTAAGCCCCCTAACACCTTCTCTTCCCACATAATAATAATAATAATAATAATAATAATAATAATAATAATAATAATAATTTCTTACCAGCAGCTAGGATTGCTGTGACATAGGCTTCTGTTGGTGATGAAAACTGGGTTAAAAGGAGTGGTTTTGTACGTTGGGGCTCAGACTCCATTCAGTCATTTGGGCATGTTAATTGTCCTTTGCCACACCTCCCATGGCAGCCATTTTGTGCTGATGCCCATGCCAAGTCCGCAAATTGCCAAATGTGTCCATGGCCAAAACCAATTGCTTATCCCTGCCCTAGTTACTTGGAAATGATAGCATCCCCCCACCAAAAAAAAAAAAAAAAAACTGACAATGGTGTGATTTACGATTCCTATGCAGTATTATATTCAGATTTGTTTATTTGTATCTATTCATCAGACCATTACAAAGCAGCAGGTTGACAAACAAAAGAAACCTCATATCTACAAATGTAATACAAGTTAACCACATTTTTTTCTACCAAGAATAAGGTGGAGAATTTGGGGTTCAGCTGTGGATCCAATACAATGTATTTTATTATTGAAGGAAGCTTTGGGCTTGGCTGCTAATCCTTCCCGTCTTCCTCTCTTAG